>NC_089766.1:26841164-26856164 GCF_040412425.1 Macrobrachium rosenbergii | reverse complement strand
CTTGATACATCTTCTTTTTTTTTCGTATTGGCCCCGGCCTTCTTCTGCTGTTCTTTTTCTTTTTAAAATATTTTTAAAATATTTTTAAATATCTTGTGAGTGTTTTTAAGGTTGTCCTTTTTTCCTTTTAATTGTCATTTAATATGGTGTTAAGTATATAATGTGTATACCCTTTAGTGTTAATACACAGTACTGTTTAAGTTCATCGCTTTTTTCAGCCTAGAAGATGTATCAAGAGATACGAAACGTCGGCGTAAAAATAAATGGATAAGAAGAAAGAACACTGTTGCTCCAATTTGTCTATATATATATATATATATATATATATATATATATATATATATATATATATATATATATATATATATATATATATATATATATATGTGTGTGTGTGTGTGTGTGTGTTTATGTATATATATATTTTTGTGTATATAGTTATGTATATCACTTAATAAAGGGGACATTAATTTATATTTCTTTTGGCAATGGCGCATCCAAATGGCAATAAAATGAACATGATAAAAATCAGCTTTATAATCAGTTTCATCAAAGTCTTAGAAATTTATAACAATCAGATAAATATTGTTTGCTCGTAAAGGTTAGGTCAGTTATCAGCCAGTTGGACAAAAAAAGGATTTTTATTCTATAGACAGTTGCTTGGACCATCTTGTGTGATGTTAGTGACTGTTTCATATTATTGTAGACTTATGCCAGCACAGGCCCTTCCTTCCTTGTTGGAGTGCAAAAGGGAATACGAGTTCTGGTGTAGACCTCTGGACTGCGGCCACAAAAGGCTATAGCTGACCGTTAGCAAAGATGAGACTCACTAAAGAGACTTTTACTCTGGAAAGAAGCAGTCAGAATTCTTCTGATATTTGAGATAATTGTCTCATGTTCAGTATTGCAATTTGGGGGCATTCAGCCGGGCATAGTTTTCCAAATTAGTGGTTAAAGATATCCATGGTAGAGAGAAAATCATTTCTATTCGAGAACTCTACAGAATTCCCTTTGCGTTTTTCTTTTTGCGTTCGGTTTTGTGTGTCTGTCAAATGGGGCTCTTCTGTTGGTATAAGGAAATAGTGTTCATGGATTTTTTCTTTTATTCTTGAGCCTATATATATATATATATATATATATATATATATATATGTATATATATTATGTATATATATATATATATATATATATATATATATATATATATATATATATATATATATATATATATATATATATATATATATATATATATATATATATATATATATATATATATATATATATCAATGGAGCACGAAGGACGCGTGCTTGAGGATATTATAAAATCCACGTCAGAAGGTGAGTGAAAACCGGGACTTTGAACAAGTACTTTCGTAGTTTATTCTACATTTTCAAGTTCACACTGAATACAAAGGAATTTGACAGAGACATGCAAAAAAACAGAAGATGGGGTTTACAGTTTGTTAACCCGCTGCGTGATCTTGAAAATGTAGAATAAACTACGAAAGTACTTGTTCAAAGTCCCGGTTTTCACTCACCTTCTGACGTGGATTTTATAATATTCTCAACCACTATATATTATATATATATATATATATATATATATATATATATATATATATATATATATAATATATATATATATATATATATATATATATATATATATATATATATATATATATATATATATATATATATATATATATATATATATATATATATATATATATATATATATATATATATATATATATATATATATATATATGTGTGTGTGTGTGTGTGTGTGTGTGTGTGTATATATACAGTATACAGTATATTATATTATAGATTTATATATATAGTGGACACAAGTATGAGCGAACAAATATTCTAGTAGAGTTGACATTTAAGGTTTGGAATGATATAGGAATAATTTCTATGAAACTTTTGTAATTCCAGTAGCGAAATGATTCATTGTTTATGCATTAATTAAGAAACTCAATTTACTTATGAAAAAAAAATCTTGAAAATCATTCTTTTAACCAATAATGATTCATGCATTGATTTCAAAGGATATTATAGCTATGCAGTATCAGGATTATATTATTATTTATTCCTTTCTTATTTCAATTAAATTTTATTATTAATCGAGGAAATATTCCAATTAATCATGCAATTGATAATAATAGCCAATGACGAAGACTGGTATTTCTGAACTGCGGCGTGGAGTTCCCGTAGAGTTCCTTTAGTTCTTCACCCTGGCTGCTTTGCTCTTCTTGATTATTATTATTATTATTATTATTATTATTATTATTATTATTATTATTATTATTATTATTATTATTAGTTTTAGTTTATTTTGTACTTGATGGTCATGAAAACCTTGCTGATATCAGTAATATTGCTGTTATTGGAGTTTTAAGATTTGTAGAAATTTGAGACTATAGTACCGTCATAAGTTAAAATTATATGAGTGTTTTCAATAGAAATATAAACACTACATACATATATCACCTTTCATTTATATATATAATATATATACAGTATATGTATATATATATGTATATATATATATATATATATATACATACATATATATATATATTTTTATATATATATATATATATATTTATATATATATATATATATATATATATATATATATATATATATATATATATATATATATATATATATATATATATATATATATATATATATATATATATATATATATATATATATATATATATATATATATATATATATATATATATATATATATATATATATATATATATGTTGGTGGGTGTGTGTTTAAAAATACAGGGAAAGAGAGAGAGAGACGATGCAGAAGACGTTATTATCATTAACTCATTTTACATACGCGTAATCGTTACTGGCCCTGTACAAGAACTCGCTGCCCTCAACAGAACATCCATTTGACTTGTTGGCGTTTTCCGCTGTGAGCTGAGACCTTTTACCGGCAGCCATTACTGTTGGAAGACCCCAGTTATATATATCCGAATTTTGAATGGGAATTCGTCTAGATATAGAAGTATCTGGTACTGGAATGACGATGTAGTCACACGGTCCCAGAATGCAGGAAGACGACGCTCACTAAACCGCTGATCGCCCGATCAGCGGAGGACGATCAGCGTACCATCGGATCTGGTCAGTGCTTGGATGGGTGACAAGTATAAAATGCCCCATATCTGTGGCTGATAAGCCTTGAGAAACCTCATCCCAAGAAGACTTGCAGAAAACCAGATGTCTAGCATGTCGGTGCTGCCTCTTTTAGGGGTAAAGGATTAATGATGGGGATGGAATATAGTGTATACATATATATATGTTTTATATATATATATGTAAATACATTATATATATATTATATATACATATGTATATATATGTATATATGTATGTATGTATATAGATATATAGGAGAATCCAGACGGGCAATGCTTTGGGTATTTTTTCAAGTGTCCATCGGCCACATTACGTTTCCCCGAAGGGGACCAGACATGTGACAGATGTGATTTTCGCGAATATTTAAGAGGCAATGACATTGTTACTATATATATATATATATATATATATATATATATATATATATATATATATATATATATATATATATATGTATGTATGTATATATATATGTATATATATATATATATATATATATATATATATATATATATATATATATATATATATATATATATATATATATATATATATATATATAAAATAAACTTCTAACATTGTTCGACATCTAAGATTCGTTCATCTAAAAGATGAAAAATTTTAAGAATTTGACTCGGTGAATTTCATGTAGGCGTTTGAATCCTGTCGCTCGAGTTTGATTGGTCCCCTGCCTATCACCGAATTGTGTTTGAAGAGCATAGGGCCGACAACAATATGAACGGCGTCAGCGGCAAAGACTACGGAGAAAATGTCAACTTTTTGGTGCCTCTGAGATTTAGCGAATCGCCGTTGCTAAGTTTTCACGTCTAATGACCGCTTGATTGAGGAAGTGGTCTGCTTATCTTAATTGATCGTTAGTGAACACGAGGCGTTATACACGCAAAATGATCAGGTAATGTTGCGGTTGACGACTCTCGTTCATTTTATGGAACCTCTTACGACAATTATGACGCTGCCGGTCTTCCGATCGCTGGCGTCAGGCAAATTTGCCTCTAACCCGTGGAACAGAACAAATTTCAGTACTAGTGCTAGTTACCGCTGTGAACAGAGCAATACTTTTCAACCTGGTAATTGTTACAGATGGGTTGGTTAATGGTTATTTTTCAATAATTTTTTTGGTGAGCGCTCTTGAAGATAGTGAACAACTATGACTATTAACCACATTTGAATGACGATCAGCCTTTCAAAACACCAACCTTAAAATTGACCCCATTGGGTTTTGGTAAACCAGAATTTGTAAGATCATTGCTGAGCCCATTTCTTTCAACATATTCGCATGGGGGACTCTTCATGGCCTATAAGAGCCCCAGTGTTTATCCGTCCAGGAAGGGACATGGGTCTCGCATCTCCTTCCCGCCTAAAGAAAAAGAAGGCGATTTATGTGTTTATCCTGACAAACAGGATGCGAAACGATTCTCCTGCTTGTTATTATTTTCAGTCTTTTCTCTGATGTTGATGACAAAATGTTCATTGTCACATTCCGAGTTTTATACATTAAAAGTTGTCGAGTATAAAAAGTAACATTCATAATAATATGGGAAGATATCTACAATTTTATTTAGTTCAAAATATAGAACATCGGTTTTTATGTGGAAGAAATTGGAAAAGGGTGTGTTTTTTCAAATATTCTTAGGAAGTGTCTTGCTTGTATATGTGGCCATGTGAGAAAGTTGATTTGAAAATTTCTTATAAAGCTACTACTACTACTACTACGATTATTATTATTATTATTATTATTATTATTATTATTATTATTATTATTATTATTATTATTATTATTATTAAAGTTCAGTGACCGTAATGATTGCGCGCATTTGAATTTTTCTTTTATTATTATTATTGTTGTTGTTTTTGTTGTGAAAAACACAGAGAATGATTTATTGAAAAGAAAGGGAACTGCTTCGAATAAAACTGACTGGGAAATAACCGCAGAAGAAATAAGGGAACTGGACAACCATCGGAAATCTGAACTTCGTGATGACGACGCCCTCTGATATATTCCATAATCACAGCCGGTGCAGAAAAAAATTTTTGACAATAAGAAAACTTCCATCATTTTTTCTTTTACAGACAATCATTTTAAATGCTTAAGGACATTATTCCGTGGTGTTCAGCGTGTCTTTGGAATAGAGACGTGAATCTTTGGCTTTATAATTATTTTATGTTATTCGGCAACCTCGCGTCAATCGTCATAACTTCCGAGTGATTTCAAATAATGTTTTTAGGGTAATCGACTTAAGAATATGTATATATATATATATATATATATATATATATATATATATATATATATATATATATATATATATATATATATATATATGTGTGTATGTGTGTGTGTGTGTGTGTGTGTGTGTGTGTGTGTGTGCGCATAACTGAATCGAAAATATGCAACGTGATGAGTATAATCTGCTAAGTAAAGGACAAGAAGTCGAAAGGCCTTGCAGTGCTCCTTGTTTCTCCTTGCTTCGTGGATATTGTCTTTATTTATATATATTATACAGATCACGCAGACACATACATTCACACACACACACACACACACATATATATATATATATATATATATATATATATATATATATATATATATATATATATATATATATATATATATATATATATATACACACAACGATGGAAAGGGTGAAAATGGCAAGTACAGAAGCTATAGAACCGCCTGATTAGGAAAGATGGTTAGTTAGTTAGCATGAAGGGAATTACAAATCCTAACAGTGTTGAGGATTCAAGGCGTCTAACTCGAGGACCGCAGATGTCCTCAGGTGATGCAGAGGTTGGCGCTCGTAATATCGTCGTTTATGGCAAAATGTGAGAGACCGGCTAAGATCAAATACCTTCTAATAGTGCTATGAGGGCAGGGACCTACGTCTTTGTTGCTCCTGGAAACATCCGAAGAGGTCAGTCCGAAATAATGGACACCGAGAGCAACAGTATTTGTGAAAATATCTTCTTTCTTGATTAAAATTCATTATGAAAATGACCTCTTACATATATGTATATATAATATATAAATTATTTTATATACTGTATATATACATATATAGTATATATATACATATGTATGTATGTATGTATGTATGTATATAGCTTGCAGATACATCACGAATAGTTTATAGCGTTATAATGCTTTTTATCAGGCAATCCATCTTCAGTTTGTTAACATCACAAATATAATTATGTCTATCCTCTTATCTATCTATTGAAGACTTTGTTTTTCCGTATATTCGGGTATTCTTAGTTATTCATATATTTATTCGTTGTATTTTATTTTTTATTTACAAGATAATTTAAATTTCGGATTGCTCATGGTAGTTTCCGCTTACTTATGAGTGAGATTGATAATACTGACATTATCCATGATTCATCCATATATACCTGTGTCTGGAATTTATATTCTTTAATAGGATGATGATGCTGAAAGAAATTTATTCTGAGAGTTTAATTGTATTTTGAGTTTATTCTTTTGTGAAGTTCTTCTAGAATATATTCACTAGTTGAATTTATTTTACTGTGGATTTAAGTCGGGAACTTAACGGCGAGGGACTGTCGCCAGAAAATGGTTTCCGTTGCGGAATTTACCCAGAAATAAAGGCTCTGCTGAACTTTATCCAGGAATTGATTCTGCAGTGGAATTTATACAAAAATTTATAAGGGAATTTACTTTCGGATATACTCTTGTGGTGGTTACAAAAGATTGTGATCTTTTAGGGAATTAACTAAGAATATCTTTAAGCCAAATTTTTTTTTATGAAATTTACAAAAAAAAAAGAAAAAAGAAAAATAGATTCTTCCGTTAAAATTATCAGTAATAAATTTTTGAGTGTATGTATCCTCCGAAACATCCTTTACAGAAGTGCAGATAATAATACAGAATTCAGCGTAATGCGTTAATTTCTAAGTACTTACTGTGATAGAATTGACTGGAGAATTACTTCTTTCAGAATACCCAAAAATTTGTCTGGAGTTGCTCCGAAAATATATCGATAGCTACTTACATAAGCCTAACAGTTTGCCTAATATAATTGACCTAAAATTGACCATTGTAGAACGTCTCGTAGAACTTGCGTATTTACTCCTCTATAAAATTTATCAGAAATTTATTGCGGTAAAATTTACCTGAGAGGTAAATATTTGCAAGATTTGCCGAAAGTTGACTTCACTGTAGTTTATTAAACATTTTATTGTTATCGTGTCACCGCAGAATTGTAGTCTTGTAGAATTTACGAAAGAATTTGCCACTTTTCCTAGTCTGTCCTAAATTTACCTTGAAAGAATTTACCAATAGTTATTGACTAAAGGTCTGACCCAAATCCCAGTCGACACCGATGAACAGCTATCGTAGACTATGCCAAAAAACAATGATCAACGAAATACCTTGAAGAATTAGCATAGAATTCTCTTTTATGGTATTTTAAAAAATATTCCGATACATTTTACCAGAGAAGCAGCTCTTTCAGAATTGATTACTGCCGCAGAATTTATCCAAGAATTTATTCTCACAGAATTTGAAAAAAACGAATTTTTTTCCATAGTTCACTTGAGAATATGGTATGCCGCAGAATTTGTCTAAGAATTAATTTTTTGCAGAAATGTACAAAATAAATTATATTGAATGTTGGGATCTTTCCTAGAGAGAGACCCCCAAGGGTTTTCGGGCGTCGTTATCTAGAACTAATATTTCTTGGTGTCATTATCTTTATGATATTTACAGTCTCTTGTTTATGTTTTTACGGTAATCCCCAGTGGGGATAAATACCGGGTTAAAACCGTTGAACGTCACTATTTGGGAATTTCTTTTTCTTATGTACGAACTTTTGCAGAATTTGGAAAATTATATTTAGCTGGATTTACCAAAAATTGGTGTTTGCAGAATATACTTAAGGCTTTATTTTGCTGCAAAATATGCCATTTGAGTTTGCTATTGCAGAATTTACTTGGGAAGTTGTTATATGGCAAGAGAGACTGAAGGTCAGTATTATCAAAAGCTCCGGAATCCCTATCAATCTGAGGTTGACAGTACTGCGGGTATATAGGACTAATGAGGGAGACCGAAGACGAAGACGGGCCAGTCCGCACCTTTATTATTTCATACTGGTTGTTAGTTCTTATCTAATTATCGCTGTCATAGTTGCTAGTCCATTTTATTCAGTGACGGACATCCATCCACAATTTGGCCAAACAAGTATTTTTAGGTTCGGTGATATGGAGACCAGGTGTAGTGAACATTCTACGCCGTAATTATTATTATTATTATTATTATTATTATTATTATTATTATTATTATTATTATTATTATTCGGAATATCTTCGAATATAGTTTTTCGCATTGGATTACTTAATCAGCTTGAGAGAGCGAATTTTATATAAAGAATTTGTACATTCTATAATCAGTTCCCGTTATCGGTAAACATTGAAATAATATATATGGTTCAAGAAATCTAAAAGATACATTTTGAAAAGATTCATCTATCATCTGGATTTCTGAGCGCTGAAGGGCCTTCTAAGATATATATATATATATAATATATATATATATATATATATATATATATATATATATATATATATATATATATATATATAAAAAGATGGTCCAGTGGATAGGATTCTGTCCTCGCCATCAATGGATAAGAGCTTTGAGGTAGCAGTCTCATCCCAAAAGAATCGCTGAGAGCCAGAAAGTTGACACCTTTCAGAGTCACCCTCTCTATGATGAAACAAACACACACACACATACACACATACACACGCACATACTGTGCATGTATAGTGACAAGTGTATCCATAAGGTGCGAAGAATTCGAGAAGTTATTGTGTCTATTAAAATTACATACGTATCTGGTGAAAATTGACCATTACTGCGAATTCTATATATTTATACTTGCGTATGTATATATATATATATATATATATATATATA
This sequence comes from Macrobrachium rosenbergii, assembly GCF_040412425.1. NCBI lineage: Eukaryota > Metazoa > Arthropoda > Malacostraca > Decapoda > Palaemonidae > Macrobrachium > Macrobrachium rosenbergii. Next base: position 26,847,025 of record NC_089766.1, on the reverse strand, counting down.
TATATATATATATATATATATATATATATATATATCTGTATTATTCTTAATTACTGTGATCTGCGTTGGAAGACAAATCCTAAAGCAGTTAATTCTGATTCGGATTTGTGTTCAGTGATGTCTGTACTGCACAGCGATGTCGGCTGTGAAGCTCGATGGTGATAGCCGTATAAAAGGGATTGCTTGGTTGTGACGTCATTTCCGCCAAGGCTTTAAGCGTAAATATCTCCTAAACTTGTCGCATTCCTTCAGACACGGGTTGAAGTGTCGGCAGGTTATGATACTCGACGCTTTGTTTAGTAGGCGCGCATGGTCGTATATCACCTGCAGTCGCCATTTTGCGTCGTATACTTTCCCTATTCAGGAAAAGGTCAGATAAAAATGTCACTCTTGGTAAAAGGAAATTGAAGGCGGCAGTCGGTGATAAGGGAAAAATAAAGATGTCAGTCAAGGCAAAAGGAAACTGAGGATGTCAGTCGGCTGGGAAAGAAAATAGAGTTTTCACTTGACGAAAATTGAGTTAAAGATGGAGATCATCAAGGGAGAAAACTCTAAAGTTGGTCATACAAAGTAAAAGTTATCGAAGATGTCTATAGCGACAAAAAAAACGAGATTAAGAATCGATCGAGACAAACCTAAAGGTTTCAGGCGGTGAAAGAAGAAACTTAAAAAATGAAAGTTTTCTTTTTTTTTGGTCGGGAAGACTAAACTGAATATGGCAGTTAGGCAAAGTAAATTAAATATCAGTCGGAAAAAAAAAGAAATAAAGGTGTCAACCGGAGATAAGGGAAGTCAGGATGGGCGGGAAAACGAAGAAAATCAGGGTCATTTTGTCACAAAAAAGAAATTGAAGATTTCAAATTTGGAAAACTATTGAAGACGTCTGTCGTTGAAGAAGGAAATAAAGATGGCGCTATAGAAATACAAGAAATCAAAATGGCGGTCGAAAAATAAAAGAATTTAAAGATGGCGACCGTACATGATGGACTTCCGTGCGATGTTATCAGCATCATTTGCCGGAAATTATCCGGATATGAAATAAATAAAACGACTGACGAGTCCGGTATGGAAGGTAGTGGTGTGTATTCTTTCTTCTGCTGCGTCTCCGCTTTCTAGTAAGATGGTCGTCGCTTTTCCGGATGTTCTTTGCTTTTCCTGATCGTCTTTCGTTTCGGAGATGGTGGATACTTTTTCTGGATTGTGTTCGTTTTCCGGATCGTTTTCAGTTAGTCGGATTGTGGATGTTGCTTCCGGGTTGTAGTTTTTTTCACGATCATAATGAATATAGAGATAAAGCGACAGACTGCGTTGTCGCTATTCAATACTTTCATTACGGAAATTCTGTCTGTTTCGATGTCATATGACAGAATTGTGTGTAAATGTTACTCCAATGTTAAAAATACAGTAAAACCACATTATGTTGGGGGTTTAATGTTGATATTTTTATTCTTATTTCATTCTTATCGGAGTTTTCAAAATACGGCAACCAAAACGTTTGCACTCCGTGGGATCGAACTATACACTCTCTCGTGTGAGGTTAAGTAGCTAACATCTCAGGTGCTGAGCCAAATGATTATTTATAGCATTGATACGGACAATTATTTTGAGTCTATTATACATCTGCATTATGGTAAGCATAAATATATGCAAGTACATTTTATATATAATATTATATATATATATATATATATATATATATATATATATATATATATATATATATATATATATATATATACAACACATATGTATGTACATATATTTATGCTTACCATAATTCAGATATATAACAGACTCAAAATAATTGTCCGTTTCAATGCTATAAATTATCATTTAGTTCTGCAGCTGAGATGTTAGCTACTTAACCTCACACGAGAAAGTGTATAGTTCGATCCCACGGAGTGGAAACGTTTTGGTTGCCGTCTTTTGAAAAACCCAATAGGGATGAAATAAGAATAAAGATATCAACATTAAACTCCCCACATAATATGGTTTTATTGTATTTTTAACATTGGAGTAACATTTACACACAATTCTGTCATATGACATTGAAACAGACAGAATTTCCAGAATGAAAGTATTGAATAGCGACAACGTTGTGTTCAGTAATCTTGCGTATTTTACACACTCTGGGGCCGTGTTTACTTCTACAACGAAATTCATACACCCCACATTCGGTATTTAATACACCGAGTAGCCTTATTTATTGGTGCTGTGCTTTGTACATGTTGATGGCTTATTTGCCTCATTTCCATTTATATATATATACAGTATATAGCCGATTTTTGTATGAATGACGTTTCCTGGTGTGACTTGCGAAATTTGACAATTTTGAAATACGCATCGGTTAGGGTAAAAAAAGAAAATAAATAAGTATGCAACTTTCTTGTTTAGTGACAGACCAGTGACATTCAAAGTAGCCTGTGAATGAAAATAAGTATCATGAAAAGAGACATATAAGCCATTAACATGTGCAAAGCACAGCACCGATAAATAAGGCTACTCGGTGTACCAAGTACCGAATGAAGAATGTATGAATTTCACCGTACAAGTAAACACGGCCCCAGAGTGTGTGTGTAAAATACCTAAGATTACCAGATACCACATTTAGATTTCTTGAAATACAGTATCAAATAATATGACAACGTCCCATGAGAAGTGCGCAGCATCAGTGAATACGGGATGTCATTCGCTATATGTGCAGCATCAGTAATTATGGGCTTTAGATGTGTGTAACGTGCGGGCTTTTAGATGCATTTATTGCGCATCGACAATAAATATGGCATTTAGAAGTACCGCACATAATGCGGAGAATCAGGAATAAGGCTTCCAGATGTGTCAACGACTCAAGCAAGAAAGTAACGCCGTATTCAAAAATCACTACACTTCAAAATATAACCAGTACAAAATTTGTATAAAGAAATAAATATTTGTATCATCGCAATATTTTAAATACGCTGTGTCTTGTAAAAAGTAAGATGTGAAAATGCCACAAGTATTATGCGATAAGCTCTTAGAATGTGACGTCGTGCATATATATATATATATATATATATATATATATATATATATATATATATATATATATATAATATATATATATAATTTATATATATGTATATATATACACACATATATATATATATATATATATATATATATATATATATATATATATATATTATACATATAATATACATATACAGATACACATACACAGGAGTGCTTAAGCGTGTTTGTGCACATTATTTAATTTCTGAAATACTTCACTTCTAGCTTGGAAAAGAAAACGTGTATAAGATATGTGGAGGAGAACTGTGCGTTTTCGTTCACGCTAGTGAAAACAGTCATGTTGTTAACGGGACATTGCATACATATGCATATATATGTATAACATATGAATGAATTTTATATGCATATATATATATATATATATATATATATATATATATATATATATATATATATATATATATATATATATATATATATATGTACATACACACACACAAATATTAAGCCAGAAATATCGTTTAATATGTAATTCACTGTACCCCGGGAATAACTTACTCATAAAGGAAATTACAGTTGATTAGTGTTTCGTCACCGGCAGGATTCGAAAAGTTACCCGGTACAGAGAGTAACTTTGGTCAGTGAATGGCCAAAATCTGTCTTGCTGGTGACGAAGCACTTGTCGATTATAATTTCCCTAGGGTGTAACTTATTACCGAGGTATAGTGAACTGGATATTAAACGATATTTGTGGGTTAATATTTGTGAATATAAAAAATTCATGCGTATATATATACATACACACATATATATATATATAATGTATATATTTATATATATATATACATATATATATATAAATATACTGTATATATAATGTATATATTTATATACATATATATATATATATGTATGTATGTATGTATGTATGTATGTATGTATGTATGCATATGTATGTGTATAAAATGGGATTATGAAAATACTGCGTTAAGTCTTCTATAAAAACAGGTGTGGCTCTTGATAACAAACAGTGAGATATGGTACACTTATTAATGTTTTGAACCCGAACCTCAAACATCTAAACTCTCTCTCTCTCTCTCTCTTCCTACACGCCAGGATTGGCAATCCATCATACTCTGTGGGGAACTCTTAGATTCAGGAGTCACCCAAACGTATCACATGAAAGTCCGGATATTCTATACTGTTTCATTTTTTGTTTTCAGTCTCCTTTCACCAGCTTGCCTACTTTCTCTGCACCTCTGGGTCTTTATCTTGACGCGTCTGGAACGCTTCCGTCTTTACAACATCATGAGACCTCGTTCCTTTATTTTATTGCTATTATTATTATTCCCCCCCTCTCTCTCTCTCTCTCTCTCTCTCTCTCTCTCTCTCTCTCTCTCTCTCTCTCTCTCTCTCTCTGGAACCTCAAGATAAACTCCCACGCAGAACTTTCTTCTTGACTCATCCAACCCCCATCTCCAAACCTCTTCATCCTCACACCTCATCTCAACCCCAATTCCCCATTCCCCTCAATCTCTCTATTAACCCCCTCCCCTCCAACTCCTCCCTCCTTCCCTCCCTCCCTGCCTTTACACCTCGAAAATCGGCCGTTACCGGGGAATATTTAAGGGCCTGAGGCGGGGGCGCACAATACCACCCATAATATTTCGATGCCACGGGACAAGCACTGAGGTCGAGTCGCTTCTTTACGATACCCGTGTGACGCCCAAGACAGCGATGGGAAAATATTGTATAACTATCGCAAAATATTGTATAAGTATCGTAGGTTATACGTTACAGGTCTGGTCTTTTCTGCCAGGTCTCCTCAAGCACGCTACCATTTGTTAGGGTACGTATGTGGATTGTCTGATATGTACCGTATATATATATATATATATATATATATATATATATATATATATATATATATATATATATATATATATATATATATATATATATATATATATATATATATATATATATATATCCCGTAGGGCGATAGTGCCGTTGGTGCACCTCATGCGGTGCGCTGTAGGCATTAAGGTTCTTTGTAGCGTGCCTTCGGCCCATAGCTGCAACCCCTCTCTTTCCTTTTACTGTACCTCCTTTCATATTCTCTCTCTTCCATCTTACTTTCCGCCTTCTCCTAACAGTTGATTCATAGTGCAACTGCGAGTTTTTCAAACCTTTTACTGTCAATTTCCGTTTCAGCGCTGAATGGCCTCATAGGTTCCAGTTCTTGTCTTTTGACCTAAATTCTATGTTCAGTTATATATACTTATACATATACAGTACATATGCATATACATATACATATACATATACATATACATATACATATACATATATAATTTTTCTGCCATAGACTTTTGGATGGAGTGGTGGTGGGTAGACGGGGAGCAGTCTGAAGGACCTAGCAAATGCAAGGCGATTGCTGCACTACCAGTATCGGTATATACTGTACACCTAGAATTGTTTATAGCAGCTTCTGTATTTATTTGAAGATCCGGTACAATAGTGAAAATACTGTATAAATATAGGATTATAAATGTAGGATTCTGAAAAGGTGATGTTGTAATATGTAAAATGAATCCGTTTCCCTTTCTACGATTGTTCCTGTTTATTTATGTTGTCTGCCTCTGTTGATGACCTCTGCTGATGTGAAGACAGTTCACTCTCCTCCCCCAGTCAGTCAATTTACCCTTGTCTGCGTTCTATTAGGACTTTCCCTATCGGTTCGTATAAGTGAATTTTTAGGAAATTTTAGCGGAAGACAGGAAAATTTTTATTGTTTTTGTCAGTGATCTTCGATTTCAATTTTGTTATTATTATTATTATTATTATTA
>NC_089766.1:26828664-26838664 GCF_040412425.1 Macrobrachium rosenbergii | reverse complement strand
GGCAACGCCGCTTTGATCCAGAAATTGGGTCATCGGGAAAATGATTGGAGATGATGTTATCTTCGTAGTAATACTACGACCACCATTGATACTACCACCATTTATTATTATTATTATTATTATTATTATTATTATTATTATTATTATTATTATTATTATTATTAAAGAAACACGAATTACTACATAAAGTTTTTCAATTAATTTCTGATAAGTTGTGTGCAGATATTGCTATCACTGGAAAATCTAGAGATGTCTTTTCGCTTGATTGGGCAAAGTTCAGAGTTCCACACGAGGACTTTTATTCACTTCAACAGCTTGCCACTAGTTAATGGCTGCCACAGCGCGATGGCCCGTGCTGGCATTAGGCTGGTTTCTTCTATTCCAGCCAGCCATCCTGAAGATATTATATATATGAAGAGTATGCATGAACGACCACGAGAATGACGTCCAGTGTCTCTTAAGTATAAATAAGAAATAAATGTTATTTACCGTACTATTAGTAATGTACCACTAAGAAATGGATACTCATTTATGGATGCCTCGCTGTCGAACTTCTCAGTTCCAGAGGTCCTTTATTCCCCACACCGTTGCACTGTAGAACAAGCTCCCTGAGGATGTCATGCAATTGGAACTTGAAAAGTGTGGACTTGTTCCATATGAATAGCGTTCATCGTCTGAATAATAATAATAATAATAATAATAATAATAATAATAATAATAATAATAATAATAATAATAATAATTGTATATATAAAATACTGTATATATAAATACTGTATATATATACAATATATATATATATATATATATATATATATATATATATATATATATATATATATATATATATATATAGTGCGAACGTCCTTGTAAGGAGTATTAATAAAGTGTGTCTAGAGGCTTTGACGCGCTACTGATGAGCCCTATGCTTTATTTCACAGGATTTTCATCCACAATTCAGGAATCGAAGTATGAATGTGGTAGTGACCGTTTTGTCGTCTTTATTTTGGGGCCACCTGTTAGGGAATAAGTCTTACTGTTATAATATATATATATATATATATATATATATATATATATATATATATATATATATATATATATATATATATATATATATATATATGTATACACTTGTTTGTAGATATAGTTGTCAGTAATTATTCTCTATATATTTGAAGCGTACATAACCGAGAAGAGCATCTGTGCCTAAAATCTTTGTGGGGTCTATTTCTTCGTGAAAAAGAGGTCGCTTGACATCTCAAACGCAAACTTTTGGCCGTCGGAGCTGTCTAGATTGATTGAGCAATTGCAGTGTGGATGTTGCAGCTGCAATGCAATAAGAGATATTTTCAACGATGATGAGGATAAGCGTATCTTGGACTTCTTTCTGAGGCAATGACATATCAGATGCTGGTTAAATACTTAGGAAAACACTGAGGAGGTTAGAGATGTCATTACTTTAGTGGCGATTAAACTGATTAAGGAATGAAATATGACTTATATATACCATATTGTTAGAAGAGTGGTTGAGTTTTCAACCCAACAGTAATCAGTGGCTTTGAGATTGAGTATAAAAATATGACAAAGATCATCTAACTTGGTTGTCGATGTGCGTTAAATATAAATGAGGAAGGGTTGACGTGCTGCTGATGAGGTTCGTTTAGGTGTTGTGACATTTCAAGCAGTGGAGATTTCATTTTGTCAAATTATGAATGGGTCATGAACTACTTTTTTTTCATTTCATCTGACACTACCTTTCTTTATATAAAAAAATATTGATCAAAATTTTAAAAAGAATAATTTTATTTAAGAAAAACAAATCTTGATACACAAAATTAAGAAAAACGTCCCATGACATTAACTCTTTCACCATGAGACATGTCAGCAGCACATTGCCGCAGAACGGCTCTTAGGTATTGGTAATGATATGTACATGAAGAAACACTTGTCCAAGCGGGATTTCAATTTACCCCCCAAAAAAACACAGTTTTGCTATTTGGTTAAAATTTTGTCGGCCAAATTCCTTACTTGTTATCATTTTGAACAACCACACAATATATTATCACTTCAACATATTTTCTTTTGGGGTCTTGTGATTTCGGCAGTTAGCGTTCTTCGGTACGATGAGGTATTATACCTCCTGCTTATTGGTGTTCGGTAGATTGCGGTACTGTCTCTTCTTTATTTATCGGTATGCCCTCTGTATTTTTCGGTCTTCGGTATTGTGAACACAGTTAATTCTCCCACTCGTACTCTTGAGTGTCAGTGGTGCTTGACAGGAAAGAAACTTTTCGTATCGGTGTATGACTAGATTGTTTCAAATCACGAAAGTGGCTTCCCAACGATTATGGTCATCAGCGCTGTTGATTCGGTATGTTATGAGCGTGCCTTCCTCACTAAATTATCTATCTATGTTTACACGAGTTCTCATATATATATATTCTCATATATATATATATATATATATATATATATATATATATATATATATATATATATATATATATATATATATATACATACTCATATATTATATAAGTATATATATATATATATATATATATATATATATATATCTATATATATATATATATATACTATATATATATATATATATATATATATATTATATAAATATATATATATATATATATATATATATATATATATATATATATATATATATATATATATATATATATATATATATATATATATATATATATATATATATAAGCCGTCATAAGGATATTAAGATGGCCCTCTCACTGGTCTCTGAATGTAAGATGTAAGAAAACCCCTCCCACAGCGGTAACGGATCAAAAGTTAAGAAATGAAACTTGAAACTTCTGTCATCTACATCAAGATATTGCCTAAGAAGAAATGTCCTTTGTTCTTCATTTGGTCTGTTGCTGTGTTTATTATGAATGTGTTTATGGTGTTGTTTACCCAAAGCCATTCTTCACCTGTTAGGGTCTATTGTTCTCAGAGCATAGCTAATCATTTTATTGCAGAAATATGCATCTTGTCCATTATGCACTTTAGCAAGACAGTAATGCATTTTTATGCGATGTGCACAAAGAATTTTACTCCGAAAGACTTACAGTTTCTTAAAACTTGGTTTTAATGTATATCCAGTATTATTATGAAAGTACGACAAGTAGCCGTTGATTGAGTGCACGATATTGGGCGTCGTCAGTATCAGGGGTGCTGCCCCCACTGCGTCACGTCACGGGCGACGGAATATGTATATGTAACGCTTAACATTTTCTGCAACTCCGTCGTCACTGCTGGAGAGGTTAGAATATAATGTAATCTAATCATTAAGATGCTCATTTTAGGACATTTTAAGGTATGTTCAGCCTGTGTCAGTAAAATTTGAAAGTCGTAATAAAACCCAAGTTCTTACACAATCTGTTAAGTTGAGGTGCTGGCCAAACGAATGTTTATTATTTTTTAAGATCTCGTAACTTGGATCCGTTTTCGTTTTAGGAGGTGTTTGTAGATTATTTATGTAGGAAGGAGATAATTTACCTTGGTCCGATTTTAAATGCATTTTCCTCCTCGCACATCACCAATCAGAATTCAGAACGTGGAGGGGGCTGGTTGCGATTGGTTGATTCATCAGACGTAATTTTACCCGTGTACCGTTTCAGAAAGTCTTTATGCACTGTTATTATTGAAATTCTATTCTTCGTTTCATCTAATTTTTGGGCGTTGGGTGGGAAATTCATTCCTTGATTATTCGTTTATGAGACGTAGTTCAGATCTTTATCATCTGTGATGACAGAACTGCTTTACATATTCGTCTGATTACAAGCGTTAAGCGTTCGTTATCTATTCAATTTATCCGTTTATATTGGGACACGTGTGAGTTCTTTTAAAAACTGATAATATGTTCGTTATATATATATATATATATATATATATATATATATAAAATATATATAATATATATATATATATATATATAAAATATATAATTATTTTTATATATATATATATATATATATATATATATATATATATATATATATATATTATATATATATATATGTATATATATGTTTGTGTGTATGTTTATATATTCTGAATAACTTATATATAAAACTATGTAAATAACGCATATATTGCAAACGTGTGCATTTTAGAAACAAAAGCATATTCATACAATATAGGCATGTAAATTTAATATTTACTTTACTTGCTCATTTAACCCAGAAGGTAATTTGTATGCTATTTTCGGCGATAGAATAATTTAAAAATGATCGGAAGGAAAGGCGCTGTCAGAAACCCAACGTTGCCAGCTGAGAAATCCCAAAATGCAGATGGTGATTCAGGATACCAAAAAGGCAGTTTGTTTTGTATAATAAAGCTTCTAAATATTGTCAGCATATTTTTGACGGAAAGCAGAGCGTGTTGGCATTGTAAGGAATTTTGTGAAGTTTACTCTGGCAAAAGTAGTTGGCCACCATGTTTAAACTGATATCACCAGTCTCTATAATACTGTTGATGATTCCCGATGTCTTGCAGGTTATGCCTTTTATCAAAGAAAAGCTTGCAATAATATTCTCTGCCGACCAACATCGTAACATGATTTTGATCGATTTTTACTGTGAAAATAACACGCAGTATTATTCTGTCAGCACGTTCTCGACGAAGAGCAGAATTCCACCTTCATTTGAGGAAATGTTGAGATTTTCTCCACCGGAGAGCAGCGGGCGGCGGCGGCGGCGCCGGCGGCGGGCCAGGCAGGTAACGAACGAGGAGAACAAGCAGAGCAAAACAGGGGTTCGTCTTACCGCGTCGTGGGAAATCTTTGTGACCGATTACAGGCGTCGGGCGTCAAAAGCAGTGTGTTTGCGGTCGCAAATGACGAGTAATCGATTAGACTAAACTCGTAATTTCTTTTTCGTCTTCTGGTTTTTTTTTTTCCATTTAAGCTCTCTGGTTTGTGTTTTACTTTTTTTGTTTTTTCGGTTTGGCCTTAGGTAGTTAGATCGTCGTTTGTTGATATATATTCCTTAAAGTTTTCTTTAAATTTGAAATTCTGATTAATGTGTTCAGCTGTTAGTAGTTTGATTATACACAGACAAAAAACTACACACTTTATACATGAACACATCTTTGGGTTTCATATATATATATATATATATATATATATATATATATATATATATATATATATATATATATATATATATATATATAATGAAAATTTTGAATGATGTATTTAGTTGTTAATGGTTTGATTATACATACACAAAAAACTATACACTTCGTACATACGAACACACCTTTGCGTTTCATATATATATATATATATATATATATATATATATATATATATCTATATATATATATATTTATATATATATATATATATATATATATATATATATATATATATATATATATATATATTATATATATATATATATATATATATATATATATATATATATATATATATATATATATATATATATATATATATATATATATATATATTACCCAGAAGATGAACCCTATTCATATGGAACAAACTCAAAGTGCCCATTGACTTCAAATTCAAGCTTCCAAAGTATATGGTGCTCATTAGAAAGAAGTAAGAGGAGGTAAACGGAAATACAGAAAGAAGAGATCTCAATTATTAAAAAAGAAAACTAAAATGCCAAGTCAATAATTAGTTAAAATTGTAAGTAAATTATTGAAATGCAAAGAGAATTGTGTCTGGGCAGTAATGCATTGCATCTTCCTTGAACTTCTGAAGTTCCAATGGCACCACATCCTCAGGGAGACTGTTCTACAGTCCAACGGCTTATATATATATATATATATATATATATATATATATATATATATATATATATATATATATATATATATATATATATATATATATATATATGCCAGTAGTGACATCGGTACAGATTATGTACTTCTAAGAAACTGCCCTCCCCGTCAATTCTCTCTCTCTCTCTCTCTCTCTCTCTCTCTCTCTCTCTCTCTCTCTCTCTCTCTCTCTCTCTCTCAGGATAGTTAGATCCAGAATTGTAGGCGATATTCACGTAACCAAAATATACGATACTATTTGGACTGATAACCCATTATAAATTCTTTCAGAAAATGGAAGTTGGGGAAGTACGGCGTTGTGGGGTTGTAATGCTAATGGGGTGGGGGGTGGTATTCGAGATGGTTTGGTGGGGCCTGGCAGAAACCATTATCGCCAATTATGCCGTAAATCAAAGAGTACCTACGTTTAATGAGAAGAGTGATCCATTAGTGTATTAGTATATCGGCTTTTGAGAATTATGAACGACCGACAGAGATACGTCCTGGGACACAGTCGTTTAGAGGGTAAATATATATATATATATATATATATATATATATATATATATATATATATATATATATATATATATAATATTTATATATATAATTATATATATAAATATATATATGTGTGTGTGTCTATGTAGTTATGTATGTTAGTATTTACTGCCGGGAGCAGTAACAGCCCGTTGCCTTCAGCGAAGTGAAGCTACGCAATGCTTGGTCATACTTGGATGGTTGACGACAAAAAAAAAAAAAAAAGTCAGATGCCGTCATCGCATGCGGCCCTTCAACATTCACTGGGCAGGGCGTGGGAGTAGCTGTGTCATCCTAGTGTGTGAATCTTTATAATATATATATATACATATATATATATAGAGATATATGTAATATAATTAAAATTACTGTTATAATTTTTGATTGTTTTACATGCATTTCTAGCATTTGAATGCCTTATTACTTCCTTCCTTCTGAAGAATTTAAGGGAATGAAGACCAAATTGCTACGGAAAAACCATGTAATGCTACCGACGCCACCCGATCAGTCGTGAATGCGGAAAGGAGAGTGAGCGGCAGGCGACCGCAGTTGAACACAGCATTTAGCTTGCTGACTGCTTCCTTCCCACATTTACCAGTGATCAGGGTTGAAGGATCGTCAGCCGATAGCAAATTTAAAAACGGTTTTCGTTTTGATTACAGAGTAGCTGATGGTTATAGATTTCAGATTGATTTCGCGAAATTCGGTTAAACACGACGGACAAACTGAGGTAGATTTTTAATACTGTTTAATCTATGTAAGATATCTTCCTGAATTGAATATGAATCACGCCATCATATTTCATCGAAATATAGCCAGTAAACATCTGCTGATTTCCATTCATCATTTAAGGCATGCGTTATGAAACTGATTTTATGAATTATGCCATCTGATTTGAATGTGATACATTACGTTTATCAAGAAAAAATAATCACTAACACGCTTGAGGGAATTTGTAAATGATCTAATATTACTATTATTATTTTATGACAATAAGCTTGGACCTCTAATACTGTAGTCTGTTCATAGTGCCTGATATTTGCATATATACAGTATATATATATATATATATATATATATATATATATATATATATATATATATATATATTTATTTTTATATGTAAAAATTTATAATACAAGATGCATATGTATATATATATATACTGTATATGTATGTATGTGTATATATATATATATATATATATATATATATATATATATATATATATATATATATATATATATATATATATATATATATATATATATATGTATATATATTTTACATCACTCATGAAAAAAAAAAGTTGATAAATTCAAAAGAAAGAAACAACTAAGCAGTGTCCAAACAGAATATGAAAAGGAATGAACAAAGAAGTAAAAGAGGTAGGAAAGGTGTGATGATTATTAATAAAACCGAACAGGAAACAGCGGACTGTTGTGACAGGCCACCAGGGTTGGGTGTTGTGGGGTGGGTCCCCGATATGTGGTAGTTGGGGAAGGGGAGACTGGTTGCCTGGTCCTCCATGATATATATCATATATAATTCCAGTCTCTTGTCCTCCCGACATAGTGTGATGTTCAGATGTCTGTGAGAGAGAGAGAGAGAGAGAGAGAGAGAGAGAGAGAGAGAGAGAGAGAGAGAGCGAGAGAGTTTGTTTCTGCAGCGTCATTGTAGATTACTCACGCGGGCTGGGATGTGATAAAGAATGGCTTTGTTAGACAGCTTTTCATGCAGTTTCATTACTGCTGTTATTATTACTGCATATTAGTACACCCATACCATCGAAGAGAACGGTTATATAAGAGAGGGTCGTGGCCGTATTAACGTTGAGTACCGCCCTAAACCTCACTGCAATGTACTTTCGTTCTGCATATTAATATACGGAGGAGTCCACGCCGTGTTGCACGACACGAATTCTAAACGTTGTGTCAGTTTCCTATGGACTAGAAGTGTTACACGCAGAAAAATATATTCAGACGTTTTCTGTAGCCGGAATATTTTTAGTGATGACATCTTGAATGTTTGAATTTTTATACTTCCTTGCTTGTATGTTTAATTATTCTCCGTGCAAAAGAGTATGTATAATGAGACCTGGTTAATATATATATATATATATATATATATATATATATATATATATATATATATATATATATATATATATATATGTTTGTGTGTGTGCGCGTGTGGGTCTGTGTGTGCACGTATAAACCTTATAAGTCAGCCCATAGTACAATACCATTAAAAAAATGTCGATCAGATTAGATAATTGTAGGAAAAATGAGAATGGTGAGATGAGAGTAGAGATGAGATTACAATGGGGATCATAATTCTCACTTGATGTATAGATAAAATTGAGATGAATATGATGTGATAATGAAGAGAAATGCCTTGGTGGAAGGAGGAGCAGTTGTGATGTCATCAACCTTACTCACTTGCCTTATTATTGACGCCCACATAGTATGCAGATGGATGGTATACATCGTATACACGTGTAGACGTGGTTTTCTTCTGTTTTCAATTATATATATATATATATATATATATATATATAAATATATATATATATATATATTTATATTATATATATATATATATATATATATATATATATATATACACAGTATTATTATGTATGTGTGTGTGTGCCTACGCGTCCGTTTTATGGAAATCACATTCCTAGTAGCGATGTGTTCCGTTGTTCCTACACTACAACATTCTCGTTTACCCCGTTTTGTCAGCCAGTAATGATTGTGTATGTGTGTGTATATATATATATATATATATATATATATATATATATATATATATATATATATATATATATATATATATATATATATATATTCCTGTAACCATGAAGAGTGTAATTTATTGTTAGTTATGAGAATGTTACGAAAGAAGAACAAAGCGCTTCGCATATTAAATGTGGCGTTTCTTGACCTACGCTTGTCTTTTCCTGAGATATATATATACCTATATATATATATATATATATATATATATATATATATATATATATATATATATATATATACATATATATATATATATATACACTCACATATATATACAGACATACACTTGTACATACCCTCGAGGCTGTTGCCCTGGTAAGGGAAAGCCTCAAAAGGCACTACTACTACCATTCTGATATTGACTGTACGCTGCGCCCCCGAATGTCTCGAGGTTTTGCTTAAATTTCGCTCAGAAATATGTCGAAAAACGAGGATGACTTTGAGCTTGCTTCAAGATGTGTGTTTCAAATGAACACGATTTCGGATGCTGAAATTAGCACGGAATATCACATGGACAGGATTTGCGCCGTCACTTCAGGATTATTGAAGGGGTGGGGCATACACCGGCGTAGAAATAGCGCTAGATGTGGTTTCGGCTATAGGTAATAATATGTTGGTATTAATAATGATAATAGAAGGTAGAGGCTGCACCCTGCGATCGCTTGCGGTGCGGTCAGCGGTCAGTCACTCTCGGAATCATAGCCTATATGGCGGTATGTGTCGATTGCTTGTAATGGTATAGAGACAACGTTTGGGCTTCGGTCATCTGTTGTGCCCCGGGCCAAGACCGGAAGACACCGACTGCCCTGTGGTTAAGG
>NC_089766.1:26808664-26823664 GCF_040412425.1 Macrobrachium rosenbergii | reverse complement strand
CTCCTCGTCTAAATTCCCGGGCGTTGAAACCTCTTCGGTGTCCCTATATCCAGCTGGCTAATTATCGACGCCCCATCCGATTTGTTTACACCTGGGCCAAGAGGAAACGGCCACTTTCGGAAAATATCGGGGTAAGTTCTTTGGAGGGAGCCTGCAACGGCGACCAGGTCTCTCTAGAACTTCCGATATTTTCCGAACCTGGCCATTTCCTCTTGGCTCCATGTCTATATGTATAAAACATATATATCTATACATATATACATGTACAAATTATATATATATATATATATATATATATATATATATATATATATATATGCTGTAAAAAAATATATTCATTGAGTTACAACAACAACAGTAATAATAATAATAATAATAATAATAATAATAATAATAATAATAATAATAATAATAATAATAATAATATGTGAACTAAATTAATCTAATGTTTTGAAGCATTTTTTCTCATACCTGTATAAATGCATTGGATTAATATGCACAGCTGTACATGAATGTTTCCACTCTTGTATGGAATGAACATACGAACAAAATGCTATAACTTCGTGAAACATTCTCTCTCTCTAACTTCGTGAAACATTCTCTCTCTCTCTCTCTCTCTCTCTCTCTCTCTCTCTCTCTCTCTCTCTCTCTCTCTCTCTCTATATATATATATATATATATATATATAAACATATATATATATAAAATTATATATATATTATATATATATATATATATATATATATATATATATATATATATATATATATATATATGTGTGTGTGTGTGTGTGTGTGTGTGTATGTAAATAGATAGATAGATATTTAGAATCTACTGGTCTCTACAAGCCTTGAATAGTAAATATATGCAGTGTATATGTATACAGTATATATGTATATATAATTTTTTATATATATATGTATTGTCACTTTCCGTACGGGAAAGTGATTAATTTATTTTTTTTTTAAGTGTACCGTTGAAATGATTGGATATTTCCTTAAATGTGTACTGTATATGAATGTGACAGTTAACAGCTGCTTAATTGTTACCTGTCAAGTCTTTAGGTAAATAATGACTGGTATGTGACTTGCTTTAACGCTGGTCTTTGTTTCACTTTCTTTTCGTCGCTCATTTTTTTCCCTTTCGTCGGTTTTGCTTCAGCACACAGGATGGACACACGTACATTCACATGAGTATGTATTTATGTATGTATGTAAAAACAAGTCTAAAAACACACCTGTCCCTGGTACCCTGAGAGAGAGAGAGAGAGAGAGAGAGAGAGAGAGAGAGAGAGAGAGAGAGAGAAGAATGGAGACAGAAAAGTTTGACATTTTGAGGTGCCAGTTGGCCAGGTCCTTTTGTCAAAATAGGGTGAGACCGGAAGTAGCCCCTGAGTAGCGAGCAGGAATATAGTTATTATAAAAGGGGAAGGACAATGGTTCAAGAAGGGTAATAAACAAAGGACGGGAGCACTGGACGTTGGAAGAAGAGCAGAAACGTTGGAAATGTGAAAATGGAAAGAAAAACGTTGCAAGACTCTGCCAGCGTTTGGAAATGTTTTGTAAGGATTGAAACATTATAGAAAAATCTAAAACTAAAGTAAAGGAATAACTATAAGGTTAGGAAAAAATGTGAAAAACCAATTAGAGGAATGAAAATGGGAAACAGTGATTGAAACATAATTGTAAAAATTTGGGTATGGGAAAACCTTAATAAAAATGCAGACAAAGGAATAAGTATATAACTAAAATAGAGAAATTTGTTGTTTATAATTAGAACTGCAATCTCCCAGAAGAAGAATAATTTATTAATAATAATTGAAAACAGAGGAAAACCAGTTAGAGAAATTTAATTCTTACAAAAGTAGAGTGGCTGATAAACAAATGTATTACCGCAAGAGTTAAATATGTACTGAAATAAACAGGTTGATTCTCTTATGGTCACCTAAATAATTCTAGTATTTACATAAATGATGGTGCATTTGGGTTAAAGTTTTAGAAAAGGTCAGTCGAAAACGAGAGATGTGGTAAAGACATTCAGGAGAACAATACATACGGAATTTCTCGTCAAAACGGGAACGATCCAAATTCTGGAAAAAGTAATTTCTTATACAATATTTGAGTGACCACAGTGGCAGAGACTTTAAGAGAAGAATGGTTATACGAGAGAGAGAGAGAGAGACAGACAGAGCTCAAACCACCACGTGAGTTTTCTTGACAAGAATAAAGTAAGAAAGTGATGGTGTAAGGAAGAAGTGATAAATGGTAGGAATAGAGAAAGTGGTGTACAAAAATGCAAGCGAAGGAAAACAAGATGAGAGACAAGATTGGGAAGGGGGTAGGGGTTGGGGGGTGTGGGGGTTAGAATGATGATGGTCTGGCAAAATCTCTCCTCTCCCCCAAAATCTTTTGGCCTTAATTGCCCCCCATTCCTCCTCCCCTTCGCCTCAAACCTCCCCCTCTCCCCCGAAACGTGATAGATGCCGACCTAAACTTAGGCCATGCTTAACTAAATCCTTTCTTTTGATAACTTAAGATAACTTTATGACTTAAGTTCGGCGGCTGAAGGAATGGGAGAAGGGAAATGTGGGTTATTCATTGATTAGACATTTCCCCGGATTTCGCTAATTTGCTCCGAGTTTTCCTTCTTTTTTTGTTCTTTTCTTCTTCCCTCGTTCGTTTTACATCCTACCTAATTATATCCAGTCCTCTCTTTCATTAATTGAATCCTCAATCTTTCTCAGATTATTCTTTCGGGAAATTCTTTTCTGGAATTACCCCTGATTATGTCGTTCATTATTCCGGGTAAATAGATGATCAGAGAGGATATATTATACCGCGAGCAAATTCGAGATCTTATTTATTAATTGTTACAGTAGTCTCAGCTCAGCTTAGATTGCGGCATCGGCGCACCAGACGGGAAGCCTCGTCATCTCGCCTTTCTTCCAAGACTGCAGTTAAAGTTATGTCAGTGACTATTTCCTCTTATTTCAAGTTCTGGTTTCTTACGTCTACTCCTGTATTTCCTGACTTCTCATTTTTCCCTGCTGAAAAGGCGGGAGTGTGACACGGTCTAAACAGTTCTCAATGAAAGGGCGCGTTTCCCAAAAGCCGTCATCTGGTATGTCAGAGACATCGTATCTTGAACTGATTCACTGATACGTATTTCCTTGGCCTCGCCTCTTGAATGCTTGTGTATGGGACGTCCTCCAGATATGTGTGTGTATGCAGGGCGTGTAAAGTGTTTTACCACGCATCATCGTGACACACCTGGTGCACACGGAAATCTCCAGCCGGTTCCAGAATATTAATACGCAGTTTCTCATTTAACCTCCATTTGACCACTGCCTCTCGCGCCAAACACCCACCGAATATTGCATGTTTCTGAGATTTTATTTTTGAGGATGAGGTTGCTAGCCATACACCTACAGGTTGTTGCTGAAGTGCATATTAAAATGTGTATTTGTAATATTTGTAAGAATCACAACGACGTCACTTCATGTATCGATTTCGCCACACTTTTTGGGTACATGTCCTATTACAGAGGCTTAAATCGTATCCGGAAAGTGGGAAGAAATCAAGGATTACAAATTCATATATATATATATATATATATATATATATATATATATATATATATATATATATATATATATATATATATATAGCTGGTAAAAGGGAATGGTAAATTAATTATAATGTATAATATAAAAATATAAGAAATCATATGTATATATAAATATAAATATGTGTATAAAATATATATATAATATATATATATATATATATATATATATATATATATATACATATATTTATATATATGCATATGTATTTATATAAAACTATATATATATATATATACACATATGTTTATATATATGTATGTATGTATGTATGTGTGTGTATAGCTGACTAGAATAAGTATAATGCCTTATTCTTGTCACTGTAAGAAAATAGAAAAAAGTACTTTGGTGGACTGAGATGCCATCACATGACGCTTCCCCGGTGTCATATAATTTAGATATCAGAGACTTCCTTCCTTCTGTTCTGTGTTGATGTCCCTCAGTCCGCAAGACGTCGTATTGCAGTGCCTACATTTTTGCTCTCTCGTTTCCTTGCCCTTCTCTCGTTCGTCACTCATTTTTATTCTCTCTTCCTCTCCTTTTTCTCTCCGTGAGATTTTTCTCGTTTCAATGTGGCGTCTCTTCCGTTCGGTACCGTTTTCTGTCCCCGTTTTTTCTTTGCTTTTGTTTTTTCTTATTCTTTGTTTTGTTGCCTGTGCCCCTTGTGGCCCTCTTTGTCTGTGCGCTGCTTCGCTGTCCGTACAGTGTGGCTTTCTGTCTGCTGTTGCATGAACTTCGCTGGCCTTTTCGTGCAGTCTTGGTACATATACATATATACAGTATATATACTATATATGTGTATATATATGTATGTATGTATGTATATTGTGTTTTGGTCTGCGTGTGCGTGGGGACTTGGGTATATGCATTTATTAGTATAGTCTCATTTTAAAAAAGTATAGATTTATTTATTTATGTGTGTTTAGGTGGGTTGCTAAGAACTGCGTGCTTATTGCTGATTTACCGCTCTCTGCCTCTTTTTGCGCTTTCTTTATACATATACATGCGCACACATTTATACATATACATACACATACTCACACATATATACATATGTATACATTCATACATACATAATACACACACAGACACAACTTACCCACATAACATATATTTAGAGAGCGATACAAAGACAAAGAACAGACACAAACGACCAGAGTAGTTATCAGCTGTGCAGTGTCTTTAGTTGTGCTATATCCTGCTCTTATTTATGGGATATAAACTACTTTATCTGTGTCTGTAAATGCTGTGTCTTTGGTTTACATCTTGGTTTTATAGTCCTGATCGCTAACTATTTCGCCGCACATATTGTAGTCCTGCTGAAGATTTAAATGAACTCCTTGTACTGAAAAAGTCTAGAAATGTCACTGCTGGAACTTCAGTGTACCAATTGATAACAATTTTGTCTTATAGAGAAATAATCTGTTTTATTGCACAATAAAACAGTTTCTCTCTATATATAGTTTTATTGCGTCATTTATAGTTTTTGGGTTTTTTTGCTCTGATGTGCGCCTATTTTGTACCGGCATAAAACTCTTTGTTAGATTTATGTGTATATTTGACGTGTTTTCTGTGGTATGAGCATAGTTTTGTGTTTTATTTTATTTCTCATAATTTTCCTCCGTAAGATAAAGTCTTATCTCTGTGACGTTACATTCTAAAACCTTATAGCCTTATATATATATTTTATTTCTCATAATATTGTGAACAATGCAGCCAAGAGTTGAAATCCACAATGAATTTTCATCAAAAATAATTTGAAATGATTACGGAGGGCTATGCAGAACTTGCCTCAACTTTCACTATTAATCATCTTTATTTATAGTTTGTTTTCCTATCTAAAACTTCGTCGATACCAAGTCGATGTTTCATTTTTTTATATAACACCTTCATTGCTATTTAAATTATTTTATTTTTATTTTTATGAAACTTTTATTGCCATTCAACGTGCGTCGGTTTTAGTTTTATGGATTTCATTGCCAGTTGAAGGGTTTCATTTACAGTTTAAATCGTATCATTTGTAGTTTTAGGGAATCTTGATTGACTTTCAGAATGCTTCATTTGACTTGAGGAATTTCATTGCCATCCATAGCTCTTTATTTGTAGTTTTAGAAAATTTAATTGTTATTTAAGGTATTTTATTTGTAGGGATTCTCACTGTTACTTAAGGTGCTTCTTTTGTAATCGTTAAATGCTTCATCCGCAGTTTTAGGAATTTTCAGTTTCACCGAAGGCGTTCCATTTTTAGCTAAATACCTTATTATAAAAGTGTGAGGCTTATTCATTGAAGTTTAAAGGTTACGTTCATTACAGAAAGTTATCCGGCGCATTATGGGATAATTGATGGATTCGACAACGATCCGAAATTACCTTGAATGTCTTATTATATCATTATGTTCTTCATATTTCATTTTAGTGGAAGGCATATGTGCAGTACATGTCAGTTGCATTGTATTTCAGTGAATTTTCATTGTAGTTGAAGATAGCTTTTGATTGGAAATATATTCATTGTTATATGTCTCAAACTGATGTAAGTTGTTCTGCTTTGTTCTACATTTCTTTTATTCTGGGTAAGTGTGATTTGTTCTAATTCTTTGTATTCTATTTTTCAGGTGAGTAGTTGGCTGAAGTACAGGATAACGGCTCTGTATAACTCTTCCTGTGAGTATAAATATTTGTACTTTTAATACTGACGTGATTGCGTCTCTTTGAAAAATACAAAACTTTTGTCATCTATAAAAATTGAAGGAAAATTAAACAGTGTTGTCCTTGGACATTTCTCTTCAGCAGATACTCTGTTTTCTCTTCTGTACAGAGCATGATGTATGGCTAATGACAGAGTGAAGAGGAAAGGA
The DNA here is from genome assembly GCF_040412425.1 of Macrobrachium rosenbergii. Classification (NCBI taxonomy): domain Eukaryota; kingdom Metazoa; phylum Arthropoda; class Malacostraca; order Decapoda; family Palaemonidae; genus Macrobrachium; species Macrobrachium rosenbergii. The sequence goes on along the minus strand of NC_089766.1, from coordinate 26,817,184 downwards.
CTATTCATGTTCTAGTGTCAATTGGCGGTGGGCTTTGAAATGAGCTAATTCTTTTAGTCCGTCGAGACGTGCTCAGTCAATGGTGGCGTTAATGGGAAATAAACCGTGTGTCAAACTTACCATCGTCTTTGAGTTAGTCTTTCGATCAAATGTCTAATTATGATGCTTTTCAGATATTTAATATAGTAGAAGCGCTAAAGAAGATTCAGTCTGTTAATTGGAAAGACAGCGCATCAAGATAACGAAACGAAATGCAACCAATAGGAAAATCTTACAAAAAAAATCGTACCCCCAAAAAAGGGGTGGGGCGGGGGCGATGGTTAACGGGCCAGCAACGACCATTTAGTGAAGGTAAATATTATGGCAGGAGTGTGGGTCCTCCACCACCGACAGAATAAGCGAGCTCACAATTCTTCACAGTATGTTTGGGAAAAGGTATCCTGTCGTGCGCTACACCGCCTAGGAAATGGTCATTTCTGTGCTAAGAGACAGCAATATTCTTACGGTTTTGTTGTATTCCTTCTGTAACGGATATTATTTTCTTTTTCGATTGCAATGTCAGCCTGTTTCAAATTTCCATGTATATTCAAATGATACATTTATTTCTTCAAATATGTGTGTCACTGACTTGTATCCTGGTATAAATGTGTTAATATAGATCTTATACTTCTTCACTTTATTGACTGAAAAACATAATACGGTCTCAAAGGACTTTCAGAATATATATAACACTGTTTTTCTTATAACTAAGAAATGAAAGTTTTCGCAGTATCGTTTGTATCTGCATTGTATAATGATATCAGATTATCATGAAAAACTATGTTCGTCATCGTGCATTAAATAAGTCTCTCTCTCTCTCTCTCTCTCTCTCTCTCTCTCTCTCTCTCTCTCTCTCTCTCTCTCTCTCTCTCTCTCTCTTAAGTTTTCATCATCCAGCCTATAAACATGAAATTGAGGTGACTGCATTAAAGAATTATGTTTATTCTTTTTTTTTTCCTTTAAATTTCGGATTTTAATTTCAGTACGATTCGTAGTATTGGATAAGATGTTCAGTTGGCTTTTCGAGTAATGCTACATAGGCACAGGTTAGGCAGGGCTCATACACACGCACACATACCTGTGTGTGTACGCGTGTGCACGTGTGTGTGTGTATGTAACCATCTGTATAGTATTATGCATATTTTATATATACCTGATGTTCTTCACGTTTCATCAAGAGAAAGGGAGAATTGCCGCTCCTCTGTAACATAATATGACTCAATTGTAATAAGTTACAAACGTCATTTTCTGCAGGTGGTAAGATCCTTTACGCAGGAATACTGTACTCTCAATGCTTTCACAATCCTGGAAGGGAGCATTATAGTCATGTGACCTCTTTAGTTTATATGTTTTTCCTTTTATTTACAAAGAAATGCGAGAAGGAAGGTGGAGGACGTGGAGATGTCACGCTTCAAACTTTGCAAATAAAACGATCACTTTTCTAGGGGACAAAAACTACTCACATTCACCACTGGGTAATCTTCCATTTAGGTGATCTGCTGCTCTCAAGTACTGCGCATCTTGTAATGGCTTAGGAAATAATTGCCTTTTTAAAGCTCTTGGCCTTGTTGTGGCCCATTGCCAGTCGCATCAGTCCCCTTCTCGTCGTCGCTGTTTTGCGCCTCGTCCATCCATCATCGTGGGATGGCCGGCTCCCATTTCATTTGGACTTTCCTCTGGGTCGTCTTCCATCGCCTGTTGGTCCAGTCACCGATCTCTCCTCCTCCTCTTCCTTCCATCTGAAGTACCATCCATGACCAGTTGTGGTATTCCATACGCCGTCGTTGTTATGAGACTGAAGACCAGAGGTTGCTTTGTTAGGACTTCCAGGCTCGTGATCAAGGCACATTCACCAGGAAACATCCACTTTTCTGTTGTAGTGGCAGTGCGCTCGGCGCATTCACTGGGTGGCCAGTGTTGTATTCTCGAACCGGACTTCGAGAAAGGATATGGGCGAGTTCCCAAAAAGTTGAGCGTCTGATTAACTGTTGTGGGCCGCAGCAAGTGTGGAGGTAGCGAGAGAGAAAAATGCACCGGATGTGAATGGTCATAACTCCAGCAAATAAATCCTCTCTAAACAGGAGGGCCACGACGAGGTTCCACCCTCATTTGGATAACCGTATATAAGATGAAACACAGACAAGTCCTGCCGTTCCTCTTAATGTTATGTTCTCAAATAGTCACCCCTTGTCGTCGATCTTTAGCAAGAGCCCAAAGTTTTCACATTCATAGTGCTGTAGGTCCTATAATGAGTGGATATTCTTCTTTTTGTCATTAGAAGCCAGTGGAAAGAGAACCTGCTTTCATCAGTATTTTGACTCGACCACTTTACGTAAGTTACTTCAACGAGAAATATGACACAAGTTCTGTAACTCACGTGAGACTGACAATCCTTTCTTTTCCTCCCAAAGAACACTTTGCAATGACCCCTCCTTGTAGCTTATTATTTTTTGAATATTGAAAGCTATTTTATCTTGCAGGTAACAGAGATGCCAGATAATAAAGGCTAATATGGAACAGATATATTTGTTTACATGGCGAATGTATACAAGCTGAGAGTATTTATTTTTTCACCGTCAAGCCGTTTTCTTTTGAAGGGGTGGCTCTAGAGAAAAACAATGCTGTACTTCCTGCCACTTTCATACTGTATCTGTTGAATCGTGAATGAACTTCTGTAACATCAACAGCTTCATATACCAGTGCATTAGGCTTATCAGCAGTGCGTATAATATATATATATATATATATATATATATATATATATATATATATATATATATATATATATATATATATATATATATATATATATATATATATATATATAATATTATAGAGTATATATATATATATATATATATATATGTGTGTGTGTGTGTGTGTGTGTGTGTGTGCATGCCCTTATTAATTTCGATGGCATTTTGGGGATCACTGTGAACCATTCAATGGTATCTGCTATTAATAAATGGTCCCCCATCCAAATGTTGACCACGTCGAACTTTGTTCAACTTCAGTTATCAGAGAAACAGTTATTTAGCAGAAAAATGTGATACTGATTGATCACATACTACTGATGTCTATAATAAAATATATATGCTTGTGCAAGTATTTTTAGTGTACATAATGTATATTAAATATTGATTTCTCTTTATATTTGCCTTCATATTACTGCAACCGATAATGGTACTGAGTACGTAATATGAAAGCAATCAATCTGCCTCATCGATTCTGGTTATGGGATTCACGGTCGGCAGAATGAGGAAACGCCTTCACCACCGTCGGCACCCCCATACTTACTGCACGGTTGAAATCTCCGCCAACCTGCGATACTGGCAGGAAATAGAATCGCTTTCATTTTCACGGTTTTATATCGGAGTTTTAGGAATTATTTTACATTAGAGTGACCTTGGGTAATACAAAGGGCATACAGAGGTCGCTGACATATTTTATTTTACTATATTGGTTTCACTCTCAAAAGTATCGATCACCGGACAGGAAACTTGTGGGCGCTTGGTCGTACCTGAATTATCGCATTGCGCATTTGGCGTCCCTTGTCGACGACAGCGACGTCGTTCGCGAAGAATCCTGGTCAGGTCACTGACAGAGCTTCGTAAGAAGGAAGACGAGACACGAACGCGAAAATTGATTGATTACTTATCTGCCGTCGTCACTGTCAGTCATTGACGGCGAATAAAGGGACTGATACCTGCAGCATTTCTTGAATGGAAACTCGTTCACTCGTCCTCCTGACTTTTTCTCTGTCCCCCCCCCCACCCCCCGCACACACATCCATCCCGATCCCTATTTAAACTAACCTTGGGAGTCGCGTGAGTGGCAACGGGTTGCAGGAGACATTTAGTGGAGAGCATGTTGGCATCACCGGCGAATTATTCTGAGATCGATTCCCAGCAAGTCGGAACTCTTTAGGAACATTCATTTAAATCCATTGTGCGTTGGATGACCTGTCCTGTAGTGAGTGGCGTCCAGGATGGGAATATGGTGTGAGGTTAGTAACCTCATCCCAAAATTAACTCTAGCACCGAAGAACTATCACGTTTAAAGGAAAAAGGCGCATATATATAACACATACATTATATATATATATATATATATATATATATATATATATATATATATATATATATATATATATATATATATATACTGTATATATATACACACATATATATGAATGATTGAATGATATGCATCTGAATGAAAAAGGTGAACTGAATTAATTTTAGTGCGACATTTTCGGAGCAAACTCTGTACATTCAGATTATCTTACTGGGTTAACGTTTTTTTTCTTTGTCGTGTTCTTTATGTGAAACTATGCGTTTGTTTAGGGTAATGAGTGTCAGAGGAATTTTGATGGGGATATGCAAATGAGAGAGAGAGAAAGAGAGAGAGAGAGATGTAGTGTTTACATATGTGTGTGTCTGTGCATGAAGAAAGAGAGAGAAATTAGCGTATCAACATCAGCATCGTCATCTTTCCCAGCGTGGGATGTGGCAAGCATATGTTGGACAGCATGAGCAGCATCCTTAGTGGAAGCGGCATCTCCAGACATCAAAGAAAGCCGGCCGGGGTTTCCGGGTAACACACCTTGGTTTCACGTGTCCTCTCGGGCTAGATTTTTAAGGGTTTTTGTTAATGTTACTCTGTGTTGAGATATGCATGTTTGTGTGTGTGTGTGTGTGTGTGTGTGTGTGCAGCTAGCAGAGGAATTAACAGTGTCTGTAAGAAATAAATGAAATCTGGAGCTGGTAGACATATAAATTAAAACGCATAATCGTTGAACACAAGCATGGAAAAACTGCAGTCCATTGCTTTACCTCAGTTGAGATCAGTGGATTGTTTTTGTTTACTTGGCTAGACGGCATCAGATTTGAAATAAGAAACATGACTAATAAGATTCTGGATTTCGCAAGGAAGAAGAAACTTTGTAGATATTAAATAGTGAACGTGACAAAAACTTGATTTAGAGCTCTCCGTTATGTAAGAAACATTGCCTCAGAAAGCACACATACAGTGCTAAACTCCACTTTGTAAAATCAAATGTGCTCTGTATACAATTTAAATGCTACATAGAATGAAGAACATAACGAAAACGTAACCGTAAACTTCACAATCAATGTTGAGAAACGACAAAAATAAATCTTGAAATCTACTTTAATTGGGAAACGTTATTAAAATGTCAAACTGAATTTCGTATGAAGGAAGTTTTCAGTCTGATGTTTCTTGCTCATTTAATTACAAGAGCAATGGGAATCATATATCGAGTTTAGTCTGATTATGTGGCCAGTTGTTCATTTTGATATAATTACGAGATTTCTCTGACTTTTCAATGAAGCATTAGCAACACTGATTAAGCACTTGGGACACTGATCAATGAAACTTCTCTGGCATTGCAGTGGACCGTTTCTGTGAAATATTTGAGATCATGGTTGATCAGTAATACCTCTTTGGCGTTTCAGGCAAGAATTATAGAAAATGGTTAATACTGATACTTCTGTGGAGTTTGGGGACAGTGACAGATTAATAAAACTTCTGGCGTTTCAGTGAAGCATTAGGGATTACAGATTGCTCAGTAGTACTTCTCTGGTGTTTAAAGGAAGCAGTTTGGAACGCTTCTTGATCGACGGTATTTCGTAGAGTGTCATGGAAGCATTTGGCGACGCTGATTGGCTAATGGGGCTTCTTTGGTATTTCGTTGAAGCATTTATGACAAGTGATTCACCAACAGTACTTCTCTGGCTTTTCGCTTAATCATTTGGGGACACTATAAAATAACAGAGCTCCATCAGCCCTCTGTGGGAGCTTGGGCTTGGGAAAAACAACCCCATCCCAAGAATCAGTGTACTGTGGGCCTACATTTACTACTGTTACTGATGATGAGGGTAAAATTAAAAACTTTCACAGTATTTAGAATCCTTTATTCTAATTATCGCTAGGAACTTCTCAGAGGCAATTGGTACTGTTATCAGGATATATACACTGAGGAAATGACGATGAAAGACCCTGTACTATACGGGGTCTGGCATATGGGCCTCATAGCCAAACTACCAGTATGTGGCTTCACTGCGTGTCTCGATACAATCATTTCAATTTTTATAGCTGATCGGTTTACTTTTTGCTGCAGTTCATGGCGCCACATCTGCCCCTGTCTGTATCTCAGGGGTGTCCATCAAGGGTATGTCTATTTTGCAGCTCTAAATGTCATTGACACATTCAAGAAAATCCGATTTTGAAATAACCGTTATTGGAAGCCATATCACAAATTACTGTGCTACAAAACAGCTTTGACGATGGCATAATGAGTACAGGAATCGTATGTATGTGTATGTCTGATAGACAACGCATGAAAAGAGATATAATTTGTAGAACTGTATATTGAAGTGCGAAAGCCAAGATCATTCAGACTATTATAACAAGCCGGTTTATAGTAGAGTACCAGAAATCTTTGAGTCCTCCTGCTGAAGAGCTCTCTTGGCTGCGCTAAACTTGGCAGTGTGATTCAACTTCAGTACCGATTCTTCTTCATTTATATGCTTGTTTGCTTATGTGTAACAGTGTTTCTTCATGTATGTGTTTGTTTGCCTTTGTGTATCAGTGTATGTGTTACTTTGTCTTTTACTATACATCTTGTGTTTCTTTGCTTGCACTGTCATCTTTACACGTGGGTGCCCTAGTCTGTTGGACTTGTCGTCGTCTGTCATCACTGGCCGAACTCTCTTATATTCCAGTCGTTTGTGACAGTGTGGGTACATTAGTTAAAAAGATACTACTACTACTACTGCTACTACTACTACCACTGCTGCTGCTGCTGCTGCTGCTGCTGATAATAATAATAATAAATTAATATTAAAAACTTACTTGTTCCATAATAATTTGTACACAGTATGAAAGCAATTAAAGGAAATTGATGGGCAGAAATTAATGTCTTTCTGACACCTTTTGTCAGTTGCGTTAATTTTAATTTCCTTGCGAAAAAAAGTTCGTTATCCAAAGCTTTGCAGTTCTGTCGCCAAATATGTCTCTTCGATCGTTATGGAAGTTAGCCACTAAAAGTCAGCATTAGCTGTCTGTTAATGACGTGTCACTACAAATGGCTAATGATGGATAATGAAAATATCCTAATGACGGTGCCCTGTCGGCCGTATCTATTTATCTATTTATTCTGAGTTCTTCACCTGCGTTAGTTACCTCCATCTTTCGGCCGTCGTGGCAAATACGATAACGAGCTTTGAATGGTAATCCATAGTGACTGATTGTTATTAATTGACGCTAATTGGAAGGCGTCGCGGAAATGGATGGTCAGGTAGGAATGAGTTTCTGTTGAAAGGTCCTTGTCATGTAGAATCATGGTTGTGAAGTGGCCAGTATTACCTCTCAACGAAAGTCAGTGCAGGATTATAATGAACACAGTTTAATCAATATTATGTATTTGTAAACAAATGCTGATCGTGCAAGACTGCCGTGCAGTCCGTTTGTGGGGAGCAACGATCGTTATTGAGCGATCAAAATCAACCGTCCCAAGTGATGATTGAGCCATGATGTTCATAGTGCGGAGGTTGTTAATGATTCCTGCATTTAGCTGCGTCAGTCATTTATAAATAGACTTGCTATGACCACTTGACTACGGTCTTCAATAGGTTGCGCAATTAACTTTACATTTTAATCGCGGTATATTGAGGCTGACTTCCACTAAATGGGCTTTGCTGATTGTTGATGACAGACACCTACAGTATGTATGTATATATATACATATATATATATATATATATATATATATATATATATATATATATATATATATATATATATATATGTGTAGAGAGAGAGAGAGAGAGTGAGAGAGAGAGAGAGAGAGAGAGAGAAAGCGACGACGCCAAGACCGGGTTTGTTTACATATCTGGTACATGGGTGCGGAATGCGCGCCTCTTTTGTTCGCCAAGAGAGGCTGTCCTTTTTTTGCGGCCGGCATCTTTTTCTTTTCGTCTTGCTCTTCGTCTTCTTCTTGTTCTCCTTGTTGTTGGTGCCGTCCGTGGGCAAGATAATGATCAAATTGCCTCTTATTAGCGACGTCTACGTGTATTTTATGTCGAGAAATGCCAATAGGTAATGTATGTATTTTGCCTCTATTTTATTAAGATTATTTTCGGTCTTCATATATATAAGGTAACCGGCGATTTAGGATGACGTGAGGGGCGCTTCCGATCCCGAGCGAAGAAGGAGAGTGACGGCATCGCCCAGTAGAGGGAAGGAGCGAATCGCAGCCTTGCGACTTCGCCTCGCCCGCGAGGCCACATCAGAAGAAAGTCATTTTTGATCGGCCGTGTTCTAAGGGAATGAGTGTCTGTTCGCAGCTTCCTTCGTTTTGGCCAGCGGTGTCTGTCTGTCTGCGGCGGCGGTAACGTGTCCGCTGCACCGTTTGTGGTGTGGTTCACTCAACGAAGATTCCATGATGGGTCTGGGCTG
>NC_089766.1:26758664-26806164 GCF_040412425.1 Macrobrachium rosenbergii | reverse complement strand
GAAAAAATGTCAACTCATTATGTACAAGACAAGTAAATGGTGTTTGTTTATCTGTGTGTGGTTGGCAAGCGTGTTTTTTGTGCCATCTTGTTTGGTTGGCATTCCTGTTTTCGTGTCATCGTGTGCAGTTGGTATCAATGTCGTTGCGATTGCCTGTGTGGGTGATGAGTGTAATTGCTCTCGAAAAAAGTGGGTTTTGTGTCTGTGTGGCTGCACTTAATTGGTGTAGTCAATATGGAAGAGTGTTAGTATTCTTTTATTCCAATTTTCCTTGTGATTGGTACTATTTAAGTTAACTTGTGTATGGGAGGGATGGCTGAAGCTGTCTGTCTGTTAAGATACATATAAACTTGTGGCTGATGAAGTTGATCGCATTAGGCGTCTCCGTATTGCATCATTCGTGATTGGTATGCAAGCCACTGAGCTTCCAAGCATGAAATGGGTATAGTGTTTTAGGTTTGAAAACACGCAGTCACGGTCCTTTTACTTTTACTAGTCACTTGGAATGCTTTTTCAGTCTAATTAATCAGGAAGCAGGCAGCCATCATCATGTCACCTTGAGCGATGGGGGCGAAGCGTCGCGTCGCCGCAAGTGCGCGGGGTTGGTATGCATGGCAGCGACGGCAAGGAAGCTGGAGCCCGGAGCGTTGTGTCAGTGACAAGTGACAGATGGATTGCAGAGTGAAGGTTCTTCTTCACGTAACGACCATTTAAGATGCAGTTAACATCCCTATTATGACGGAGGAAGGTTGCTGAGACGTGTTTTTTATGACTCTGAAGAGCACCACCTCGGAGATTATGGCCTGTGTGTGTGTGTGTGTGTTTGTTTGTTTGTATATGTCTCCTTGCACGCTGCCCAGGTCGAGAGAGTGAATGTCTTCTTTACTCACTCGCGCTCTTTCGGGTTTCGTGCTCGAATTTTTATCCAGGGCCTTATTTATGAAAAAGCTCATTGCAAGGATGATTTATACACAGGTATGCGGCAGTCTGAATAAGTGTATGTGTATAAATGAGAACAATCGAGTTTAATTACAAAGGTACAATAATGATGAACGTGAAATAAAGATACACACACACACACACACACACACACACACACACACATATATATATATATATATATATATATATATATATATATATATATATATATATATATATATATATATATATATATATATGGGAGGATAATTGTGCGAGGATACAGTCTTAGTCTGTCTATTTATTGTTGGAAATCTTTAGCATTTTTTAGTCCAGACACAGAACTATATACCATGGGCGTAAGATGAGTTGTGCTCGTCCACATATCTTGGCGTACGCGCATACAAATATTGTAGATGATTTCATGCATGCAGTTGTTTTTAATGAATTATACTATTTTTATATACTTTGTTCGGCCTCACATGTTGCGTTTTGTTCCGAGCTGAGACTGCTTCAGTTGCTATATGACAAAGCAACATCTTCGGTTTTGTTTTTTCCTTCACTATGCCTGGAAGTAGGAATTCAACCTCGATTTTTTTATCTGGATGAAATAAAAATGGAAGAAGCTCAGGCATTTGTTAGAAAGTGTGTTGACTCGACCAACAACGGAATCATCCCTGAAAATACGGAAATTCTCATGCAGTGCCTGCATCGGTTCCAGCTGTTTTCATTAGTGCAGTTGTTTAGTTGTTGTTTTCGTTATAGTTTACTCTAATTGGTTCTGTAGTTATTATTATTTTTACTATCCATAATAATAATATAATAATAATAATAATAATAATAATAATAATAATAATAATAATAATAATAATAATAATAATAATAATAATAATAATAGGGATTATTGAACTGTTAAGACCCTTAAGTATAATAATAGTAATAATAATAATAATAGGGATTATTGAACTGTTAAGACCCTTAAGTACTTTAAAGAGTGCACTTCTAGAGTCACAGTATGATGTCTCACCATTTGGATAAAACAGAAGGTGGTTAGTTTCCTAAATACTATATAATGAGAAAAAATGGTTAAGTTTCATACATATGATAAAAGTCGATGAAGTTGTTTGATTTCGTAAATAGGATAAAAATAGATATGAAATTGCACTATATAATGAACAGGATATGATCAAGTGACTCTTTAATAAACTGGTAACTCGGCGCTAACCTTTCTTATATGGTTTAGTCATTGCTACTTTCTGTTTATATGTTATATATTACATGTATATTATATATATACTGTATATATACATACATACATATATATATATATATATATATATATATATATATATATATATATATATATATATATATTTGATGTTTCATGATTTAAAAGTATTAAAGTTACTTTATAGATTATTCAAGGAGTGAGTGAGTGTTTCTTGAAATTTAAGATTTTACTTCAATTTTTTCTTTGTAAATGACTGACAAACTGAAGCACATTCCCGACGTCCATGACTCTAGCCATTCACGTGGAAAGTGACAAAAGCAAAACTATGAGCCAACGTTTGTCCAAACTCGACTGAAAACAAGGAAAAGGAGCGGAGGGATAAAAGAGTGGGGTAAAAAATAAAAGACACAGCGACACGGAAGCAGATAATCTCCTAACCGTGGTTCGAAGCTTCATGGGCCACAGGAGATTTGTTCCGTCTCATGTCCTCCTGTGCCGGATTTCAAGGATGTTAGTTGAATCCGTATATAAAATTGTCAGGAAATCGTGTAATTAGCAGTTATTCGTGTATATATATATATATGGTATCTATCTGTCCGTATATTTATCTCTCTCTCTCTCTCTCTCTCTCTCTCTCTCTCTCTCTCTCTCTCTCTCTCTCTCTCTATATATATATATATATATATATATATATATATATATATATATATATATATATATATATATATATATATATATATATATATCTTGTATATGAGAGCTTTGCCCCAATATTGCCTCTCGACCAAGGTGTGTATCCTAGTTATTGAATGATAAGTTTTGTCGTTGTATCCCGTTTACTTAGGACAACTGTTTCACAAGATGTTAATTCAGCTAGTTAATTTTTTTTTCACTAAAACTATGAGCGGCTGTTTCATTTTCCGTTACTATTCGTCACTTTTTCCTTTATGGAACTTCTGTGATGAGGGCTGTTTTAACCACAAACCTGAACGTATCTCCGTGCTCTAAGAACAGCAGGATAAATTTTGAATTACCTGCATGCATCACTGTTCACAGAACTTTATAAAAAAACAGAGCTTTTGAGCCAAAATTTTAGAAAATGCTGAACAGAACGCTGTGAGATAGTCATCCCAGTGTAAGAGCTTCTAAATGCGTCACCCATTTCTCTATACAGTTCTGTTAGAGCTGTCTTAGTCACAAAGTTCAGTTTTGGATAACTACTTCTGGACGCACTGTTTAGTGTTCTGCAGTGCGCTATTCGATGAGCTCTCTCAGTCACAAAACTTAATTATGGTATAATTACTGACGAGTGCGTTACTTAATGTTTTATAGAGTTCTATAAGATAGAGCTGTCTTGGCCACAAAGTTTGATTTTGGGATGATTACTTCATGGTGCGTCGTGTTTTGCTTTATGCTGTAGAGCTATCAGACACAAGCTTAATTTGGGATTCATTCCTTTGGAACCTTTTTTTCCCAGCCTTCAAAGCCTTTTCGTCAGCGCCACAAAATCCCGCGACGGCTCTTAATCGTTTCTTGTATTCATTTTGCAAATACCATTTTTCGCTTGTCTTTCTGGTTGATTCCCTGTCGCTGTCTCTTTAAGAGGATGCCAGGTAAAGGGAGGCAGGGTAAAGTTGGAGAGAGAGAGAGAGAGAGAGAGAGAGAGAGAGAGAGAGAGAGAGAGAGAGAGAGGAGAAGAGTGGCTGCGTTATTACATATAATTAGAGGGCAATTTGAGTGGGGCTTATGCATGCTTAATGTAAGCAAATGACCATCGGAGCGAGCACAAATTGGCCAGACATGAAGACCTGCCTGGAGGAGGTGGAGGGGTTGAGGATGAAAGGAGGAGGAGGAGGAGGAGGAGGAGGAGGAGGAGGAGGAGGAGGAGGAGGATATAACAGAATAAGGAGAATGTTGAAGTGGAGGAAGAAATATAAGAATAGGAAAATGGGAGAGGCGGAGAAGTGGGAGCTAGAGAATATGGAAGGAGAAATTGAGAGAAGAGAGGAAGAAGAGAAGACGGAAGAAAGGCAAAAGAGGAAGAGCGAAGAATGAAGAAAGGTCGAATAGTAGGAAGTCAAACAGGAAAATGATAAAAGAAATCAGCAGGAATTAGTTGGCAGCTAAAGAAGCAGAGATGAAGAAAAAAAGAAGAGAAAAGCTGCAATGACAAAGGTAAGGCAAATTAACCGAGCGAAAATAGGTGACCTATGAAGTCGGCGAATAATGAGCGCAGGGAAATAAAATCGACCTTAATGTGAACGCGTAAATAGGATGGAGAGAAAAAGAAAAAGAAGAAAAAATAGAAGTCCTCCTTCAAAAACACCCTCGGGTTAAGCAACATTTCTGACATTCATCCCGTCCTCTCTCTCTCTCTCTCTCTCTCTCTCTCTCTCTCTCTCTCTCTCTCTCTCTCAAAAAAAAAAAAAAAAAAAAAAAAAAAAGGATGAAAAACACCGTTTTACGTGCATGGGCACATTGGGCAAGGTGGAAGTTATGTTAACATGTCGAGGGGTTAGATAAGAAGGAAGAGAGAAAGAATTTTACAGAAAGATACACACACACACACACACACACACACACGTCTCTATATACAGCGTATATATATGTGTGTGTATATATATATACACACACACACACACACACACATATATATATATATATATATATATATATATATATATATATATATATATATATATATATATATATATATATATATATATATATATATATATATATATATATATATATATATATATATATATATATATATATATATCGTGTCTTTATGATTTACTTGACGACCACGTTTTCTTGCACTCGACATCTGTATGTATTAAGAAGAGGTCCTCGAATACATTACTTATTTGTAAATTTATTCACTAATTTTTCAGTGTGTTAAAATTAGGTCCCGCTTCTATTTGCTTTTCGTCAGGGGGCGGGGATGTTGAAAAAGTGATATTGTTTGGACTTCATTATTTCAGCGAAAAAGGATGTTAATTTTATTCCGCCATCAGTTACATCAAATCAGTTATTCCGAGATATTTGTTGTTACATTACATAGTTTCATAAATTGTACTCTATTTTCTCTGATTATTTAAAAAAAGTATTCTTTTCACGTGTTTCACCATCATTTCAACCAATAATAATTTACTGAAATATCTTGATTTTAAGCCGCTGAATTTTATAACCTTTTCTGATGTAGCATCTCAGCGTCCTTCGTTCATTAACTCATAATATTGTTTCTTATTCACTTGAAATATTGTATCTTATTCACTTGAAATATTTATTCTAATTTTCATATTAATAAACCAATTTTATTATTTATTTTGTTTACTCATCAGAAATAATTGTCAAACTTTTGTATTATTATTTTTAAGTAAAATAGTGTAAAACCCTATGCAATTAGTAGTGATAAACAATGCATTTAATTCACACATATTATATATATATACAGTATATATATATGTATAAATATACTTGCATATATATTATTACTAGTAGTAAGTTATTAATAATATAGAAGTACTTAATTATTAATAATTAGTATTATTTAGTAATAAGTTAAATAATATAGGAAAACCAGTGAATTATTAATATTACTATATATATATAAGTAAATAATGATATATAACCAGTATATATATATATATATATATATATATATATATATATATATATATATATATATGTGTGTGTGTGCAGTTATGTATTGTATAAAACATTTATATATATATATTAACATATAGATATATATGTGTATATATACTGTATATATATACACAATGTGTGTGCATATATATATATATATATATATATATATATATATATATATATATAAATCAAGCTAAAAAGCATTAATTGTTTATAGTATACGCTACGATGATGAGGACTGGTCTGTTGCAATATTTCTATGTTTCTAACAAACATTTCTATATTCGACAAATATAAGTGTCCATAATGTATGAGCAGCAGACTTATTATCCTTCTTCGTGACCGAGGGGTTATGGTTAACTTAACACAAAACTATCCTGCCTGTGTTCGAATTCTACCACGGAGTCAGCTTTTGTTCGTTTCTTCCTCCAGTTGGACAAAAGTCTCTGAGTGATGGGTGTATCTGAAAAGTGAGAAGCTACATATATATATATATATATATATATATATATATATATATATATATATATATATATATATATATATATATATATATATATATATATATATATATATATATATATATATATATATACATACATACATACATGCATGCATATACACGTACATACATACATACAATCACGTAAACATACAGGCCTCCGTACATTTTACATTGTTCGTTATGTACAACTTCTCTTTAAAAAAAATATAAAAGTAACCTTTTAATGAGAGAGCTCCTTCTGTTATTACATTATGAATCTCACTTTGTTACAGTAAGGGAGTGTTTTATTTTAGAGGAAAAAAACCCGTGATTAATCTAGTAGTTTCTGTAATAGGGACTTATTATTGTATTTCTTTGTAAAATTTAAACGCATTTGTCTTATTACTGTCTAAAATGAGAAGACGTTACTTCACTTTTCTTTAAACTGTGAACACCGTATTATGGTGTTATTTGAAAAGGCAAACTCCTTTTTTTATTTCCCTCTAAAATGGAAAGTCCTCATTTTACCTCATTGCAACTGTTCCTTTAGAAACTGAACGCTGTATTTCAGTCATCGGTTAAAATTAAACGCAACATTCCACAGTTCTGTCGAAATGAAACGTCTTAAATCCTGCTGCGAACAAGTGATGGAATGTTTTTCATAATCACGTCTCGGAAAGATTAGGCTTCTGAATTTCAAGGTCAGCAATAATAATAATAATAATAATAATAATAACAATAATAATAATAATAAATACTTTTTTTCTATTTATCAACATATATAATTATGTATACAGTATATATGCAAGTGTATGTTTGTTTCATAATTACATACACATTTTGTGGTTACACAGAAAAGCTGTATTCTAAATTTCTTCATTGAACATACACGTATAAAAACATTATTTTCGCAAAATATACATACCTAAATGAATACTCTTAAGCAAAATTTCTGGAAAAAATTACACCTGTTTCGAGTACATCAACTATCACTGAACAGATGTTGCATTGTAATCATAAGGTGTACAACCTGTACAGCTGTTCTCTCTCTCTCTCTCTCTCTCTCTCTCTCTCTCTCTCTCTCTCTCTCTCTCTCTCTCTCTGAGGACATTTAGGAGCTATTCTGCTTCTTGTGAAATGAGGACATTTAGGAAGAATTATTATATTTCTTGAACCACCCTGAAAGGCACTGCAATTATGATAAAAACATACAGGTAAACCATTAATTCCTCAGTGACTTTTATTTTCTCTTCTTTTGAACCACCCTCTGTTAAAGGAAACGGCTTAATGTTGAATAAATACATACACACATATGTTATATATATATATATATATATATATATATATATATATATATATATATATATATATATATATATATATGGAAACGTTATAGAAACTGCAAAAATTGATGCAATTGGGTAAATGTCAGATTTTTTTGAATTTTAAATATATACATCCACATTTTAATATATAGGCCTATATATATATATATATATATATATATATATATATATATATATATATATATACATAAATCACTTTTGTATATATATACATATATATTTAATATATATAAATAATATATATACGCACATATATATTTACGTCCGGTCTTCGCCCATGCGTTTACCCAGTATTGACAGGTGCTAGCCTCGGTCAAGTAAAAGGGACTTAAGAAGGCTAGCAACCTCATCCCAGAAAACTCCGAGAAAGTTTTATCCGTTTCGGGCGATACCTTCGTTGAGAAAGAAAAAAGGCGTATGTCAAAATATGTATTGTACTTGAATATAGTTAGCAACCTTCAGTTGTCCTCTTTTTTAAAAATCAATTGTCCTATTACAATTAGACGAGAATGCTTCAAATTGGAGTGGATCTCGTACGCCAGAATTATTCGTCAGCAACGTGAAAAATCCGGTGCCAGATTGGTCCTCCAACAGGAGACCTGGTGGCGATGGCATGTGGTGTGTAGGAGGTCATCCAAACCCGTAGCATTCTCTTCACTGGACGAGATTGTTGAGGGCGACGTGGGCGATGTGGTAGGCAAGGTGTGTGTGTGTGGTGGTATATAAGTGGTTTCTCATATCGAGCAACACCTGTGGAAGAACTGTCATCCATCAGTGTCAGAGTGATCGCATTTGAGTGTGTTGTTCATCGTCAGTTTTCTTCCTTTTTCTGTTTAGTCAGTTTATTCTTCCATGTTTGTTTGGCTGCTGCTGCGGATATTATTCATGGCAGTAGATATGACGCTTGACCCTCTGTTTATCAAGCCATTTCAATTGCCATACATTCCAGGTTTAGGCATTTTTTCCCTGATTTAGGCTGGCGGGGACTCAGCCTTTGCAAGGATTATTCTCAAAGTTCGAAAAATAGTTCTCTCTACATCTGGATAAAAAGAGGATACGGACGGATCAGTCCATGGATGAAAATTTATCCACGTTATCAGGGTCTGGATATAGATTTATCCATACACCGGCGGTTGGATAAAAGTATATCTGCCCTATTAGCGTTTCAGATAAAAGCTATTTCCAGCTGGTCATTACTCGCGTTATTCGATGAATTTCCGGACTGTAATTCTTTCCAAAGGCTTTATGTATTTATTTATTTTGATATATAGCTATATATATATATATATATATATGTGTGTGTGTGATATATATATATATATATATATATATATATATATATATATATATATATATATATATATATATATATATATATATATATATATATATATATATATATATGTGTATATATGTTGTGTGTGTAGGAAAGGAATGGCGTTAATACCCAATGAAGCACGAGTGCGTCTGCTAGATATAAGTGAGTGGCAGTGCGTTTGTGTAGGGGTTTTGACACTGCGGATGAGCCCTCTGTGTACTGTAAGTGTACGAGGTGGTTGACATTGAAGTTTTTGCACAGGGGTTTCATCCACGACCTAGAAGTGAATGTATGAAAGCTGCAGTGACCCTTGTGTTATTTTTACTATGGAGCCACCCCCTGTCAGGGAAAAACAAATTAATTTTGAAAAATAATAAATTATATATATATATATATATATAATGTATACATGTATATATATATATACACATACACACTAGCTGACCAACCCAGCACTGCCTGGATGAACTTTGACGAACTCAGAAAAATTTTCTTTCATCCCCTTTGAATTGTTTTGTCATGTAAAGCATGTGTACTGTCATTGAAAATACTTTTCTTTCCTTTAATAAATAATTCTGTCTTGAATTCATTAATTTCAATAAACATGATATATACATGTATACATATATCCTGGAACTTACATGATTAAAATGGTGAGAGAGAGAGAGAGAGAGAGAGAGAGAGAGAGAGAGAGAGAGAGAGAGAGAGAGAGAGAGAGAGAGAGAGAGAGAATGATTGACTTGCAGTGGCAAACAGTCACGGGTTTTTCTAGTATGACTTGTTGTTTAACCCCATTCATAAAGGGAATTTATAAATGAGAGAGAGAGAGAGAGAGAGAGAGAGAGAGAGAGAGAGAGAGAGAGAGAGAGAGAGAGAGAGAGAGAGAGAGAGAGAGAGATTGCAAGCATGAATTAATTCGCAATAGTTAAAAACCTCATAGATAAATTCTACTCCAGATTGTTTCAGTGATGCCTTGAGAGAGAAAGATCGAAAACATTTGGTAGAGGTAGTATGGTGAAGTTGGTGTGTGGTATTGCCTAACTGCATAATAATTAATTTCAGACCCCATTTAAACCGACTTTATAAGGAATACGTCACCGTAACGTCATAAAGCAGTCGCTATATAGCAAATTCCGAAGGTAAGAACCAAGAAGAAGAAGAAACGAACGAATTAATGAGGAAATTCGCTTTTGAACGAATAAAAAAAGGAAATATCGTGCATGTTAACGTCAGTCTTAACCAGCAGCTACCTAAGGTACATTGTTCATTGGCTATATAAATTTTAAATTATTATCACAATTGTAATTTTAGACACCGTAAAAAGAGCTGCAACTGTTTTCGGTTTCCCGTACGTGTACCGAACTCATTTCAGTTTCCTGTAATGTTTCTGAGGGAAAGTGTAGGCCGAAGTCTGAATGGTCTAATATAGAAATTGTCGAGAAATGGTGATTTCTTGTGGATTAAATGCTTAGATATCATGGTGGTAAATACCTCAAGGTACTTAAGTATTTGTATTTTATTGGCAAGATGATTAACATACGTTTGTCTTAAAACAAACACTGAAAAAAAGCTGGTAATTTCGTCGCGAGTAATTTGTTAATGAGGGGGCATGTCTATCACAGAAACATTTGGCTGTCACTTTTTTCCGTGGTGAGGATTGTAAACCACATTTAAACTCATATAGGTTCCAATGTTGATTTTATAGAGTTAATAAACAATTATTATGTTAATAATTCTTATAAATTATGATCAAATTTCACGTAAATTCTGGTTAAAAATTGATGTTATAGGGGATTTGGATTTATTGTATAGATTAATCATACGTCTGGCAGTGCCGGGAAAAAAGGTGGAGTGTCAGGTGAAAAATGAGAATAAACCCAGAAAACTGAAGGAAAAGGTGACGCAAAAACGAAAATTTCATTTGTTTTGCCTGTGCTTGTGTGCCTGTCACGGGGTAGTGGTTTGATTTTGAGTTATAAACCTTTCTTGGGTGACATAGAAGACGTGTGCAAAATTTTGTCTGGGTCTGTGAAGCGGTTCGGATTTCTGTAGTGGACAAACAAATATACAAACATTCATTTTTATATATAAATACTGTACAGTATATATATATATATATATATATATATATATATATATATATAATATATATATATATATATATATATATATAAAATCTGTTTGATTTTGAGTTATAAACCTTTCTTGGGTGACATAGAAGCCGTGTGCAAAATTTTGTCTGGGTCTGTGAAGCGGTTCGGATTTCTGTAGTGGACAAACAAATATACAAACATTCATTTTTATATATAAATACTGTACAGTATATATATATATATATTATATATATATATATATATATATATATATATATATATATATATATATATATATATAAAAATCTGTATTACTGATAACTGTTATTGTGATAAGATAATAAATGAAGTGTGCGGAACCCGAAATAACACTCATACCTTTTGATTAAAAACATTGTAGGCACGACCGTGGTCTGCATATGCGTTCCTGCATTAATAAAGCCATATATTTGTATTGCAGGTACGTTTTTGAACCGGGCTATATGCCGCCTCTACTTGTAAGTATTAAAACGTCGTTATTATTGTTTTTTGGCTGAATTGAGCAGATAGGGTTTTAAAGGCGGATAGTGTCAACAGAAAATCAGATTTGCCAGGAGGGCTTTCATAGGAAATTTTTTCCAGCGTGTTTGGAAGCTTAAGGATTTAGGAGGTTTTAGGAAACCTGTGTTTATGTATATATATATATATATATATATATATATATATATATTATATATATATATATATATATATATATATATATATATATATATATATATATATATATATAATATATATATTTGTAGATCTCCTCGTAGATTGGTTCCAGTCATACGGGATGGGGTATTACCTCGTCGAGGCCCGCCCATATGTGTAATTGGACATTATCATACCGGATTTTGAAGAAAGAGAGAGAGAGAGAGAGAGAGAGAGAGAGAGAGAGAGAGAGAGAGAGAGAGAGAGAGAGAGACTTGGATATTATTTGTTGCAGTTACTGTAAGTAGTAAAGAGACTTCTGACATTGGAATTGAGGGGAATAGAGGAGTTACGAGTATGTATATGGTAGAAGTTAGTCGACTTCAGCAGATCTTAGTAATGGCGTGGATGGGTTTATGTGTGAGTAAAGGTGTGCTGTAATCAGTAGATATTAATTTATTCCCAATAATTATTGGAACTTTGAGAGAGAGAGAGAGTTACCTGTTTAGCATATGACATAAAGTGTCTTTCTGTAATTTTTGTGACAAGTTTTCTCAATGTCTACAACTCTCTCTCTCTCTCTCTCTCTCTCTCTCTCTCTCTCTCTCTCTCTCTCTGTGTTTCCATCCGCATTGTTGTATTTTTCCCTTCTCGCTTATTCTTCGTCTTCCTGTCTGATCTCATGTTTTCCTGATTTTGCCATTGCTTCTGTTTTCTCTTTCATTTTTGTTAGCTTTCCCTTCGTTTGCCCTGTCGTTTATTCTTAATGACCGTCTCGGATGGTTGCTCAAGTCCAAAGGTCCACATCAGTCCTCTTAGTCACTTTAACATCTTGCTTTGCTTACCGTGCGCAATTTGGCTGTGGCGCGAGCTGACATTTCGCTGGCATGCCTTGCCCTTGCTTCTTCTCCATTCTGTCGGTCTCTGTGATGTCCCATTTTTTCGTTCCGGAACTTTTCGTTGACTCGTCCTGTCTTTTGACAGATCGCCCTAGATTGCTTCTTTTGTAACCTCTAGATTCCACTCTGGCCAAACCCCTCTAGAATCCTTCTTTTATGCAGATTTCGTTGAATTCTATGGCTTTTTGATTGTTGATCAACTTCTTATTAGTTTGACAGCAATCAAAAAGCCATAGAATTCAACGAAATCTGCATACAAGAAAAACTTGCCCCAAAAACATAAAAATCGTTCTTTTGTAACTCCCCGTAGAGTCCCCCTCAGGTAAACCTCCTAGATTCACCCTTTGGTGCCCATTCTAAATTTCCCCGTTGGTATACCTCTCTCGCAATTGTACCGAAGTCAGCTCTCCTTATAAGCAGAAAAAAAGCAAGTAAAAACTACTGTTTTTTACAAATGGTATCGGACAGATAAAAACGATTTTATGCGTCAGAAATATGATGTAGATACTGCAGCTCTAATGAGAGAGAGAGAGAGAGAGAGAGAGAGAGAGAGAGAGAGAGAGAGAGAGAGAGAGAGAGAGAGAGACTGTTAGAAAATATAATGTACAGTATGCATAGAGGTGATAATAGATAAAGTAATTCACACAGAAATACTGACGAGGGCAGACTGACGGATGGCAGGCAGTCACAGAGAGAGAGAGAGAGAGAGAGAGAGAGAGAGAGAGAGAGAGAGAGAGAGAGAACAAGGGTCTGAGGATTCCAAACATAATTATATATCATTATAAGGAGTAGAAGAAGTTGGAGGGAGGTTTTGGGATGGGGTACTTTAGGACTGAGGGGGTAGGGGCATAGCGACGGGGGACAGAGGGTATGGGGGTACGGAAGATGGAGGATGAGAACAAAAAGGATGGAGAGAAAATGAGAGAAGAGGAGTAGGAGGAGAAGGAGGAGATGAGGTAAAGAGGGTCTTTTTTTGCCTTTCATTCTTGATGTTTTACTACATAATGACATCCCGTAAAAAATTTTAACAGTGAGGAAGAACATGCTTCTCTGCACCTACTACATTAAGACAGGAAGTTTTCTTATGGAGCCGTCGGAGCCGGAGCTAGTCCTGTTGGAGCCGGAGCATGAGCTCTAGTCGGAGCCCAACATGGATCCTATTGCAGGAAAATGTGTCGGAAAAGAAATTACGGTCAGGAGATGTAGACACGAAAGAAGTGGTTTATTTCTTATCATGATTCTAGATTTCTTGGAGGAGTTTATTCTTAATCGCTCCTCCTCCTCCTCCTCCTCCTCCTCCTCCTCCTCCTGTTATTGATATCCTCTTGTTCTTTTATTCTTTTTCTGTTCCATCTTCACTGCTTGTACTTGAGGACGTGTCTAAGCGCAGCACTGGTAATAGCACGTGAGAATTGAAACCTTTTCTGTTTTACATCATCCTGCTTCTCTTTCCTTCCTTTCCCACTCCCCTTTCCTCCTCCTCACCTCCCACTTCCTCTTTTAATGACAGTCATTGCAGATCGTTCGAGTGTTTCACGAAAGGAGAAACAACGTTGCCGGTGCAAAATTATAATTGTGGAGAATCTCCGCTGCATTTGATCCGGACCATTATGAAGAACATTCGACAAGAATTCCTCTTCTTAGCTTTCGTTAGACGGATCTTGGTCACAATGTATTATGTAATTTTCCTTTCCAATATCAGTCTTTGAAAAAAAAAAATATGTATATATATATATATATATATATATATATATATATATATATATATATATATATATATATATATATATATATATATATATATATATATATATATATATATATATATATATATATATATATATATATATATATATATATATATGCACACACAACACACCCATATCTATATATAAATGTGCATGGTATTTTACTATTTCTCTGATAGGTAGTGGCTCCAAATAAAAACAACAGAATTCACTGCCATATATTATGTGCTCTCAACCGGTAACATTTGCTATGCAGCTGGTCGTTTGGTAAGAGAAATGAAGCTGCGTCAGGGCTTGAGAGTGATTGGGAAAGTCACCACTGAGGAGTGCCAGACGCTTTTGATATAAAAGGCCTTTGAACATTGTTGGGAAGGTTGTGGGGCTAGCAACTTCTTCCCAAAATACGCTCGAATAATGGTTTTGCAGGGCTGAACATTTAGATATGTATATATATATATATATATATATATATATATATATATATATATATATATATATATATATATATATATATATATATATACATACATGTATACATAGATATATACATTATGTATATATACATACACACATATATATATATATGTATATGTATATATATACATATATTTATATATACAAGTGTATATATATATATTTATGTATGTATATATATTTATATGTGTAATATTTTTGATAGCCAAAATGCCCTATGCATCTGGTAAAACTGACCAGTAGATACTAAATATATAATTTACTGTATATATATAATATATATATATATATATATATATATATATATATATATATATATATATATAATATATATATATATATATATATATATATATATATATATATATATATATATATATATATATATATATATATATATATATATATGGTTGAAGCCTGTACCTTTTTTGTAAATATTTTTTTCTTTTTGGCGAAACCACAAGGAATTGAATTGAATTGAATTGTCGAGGTTATCAGAAATTGCTAATTGGGTATTCATTGATCTTTTTATCATGTGGGCTTATCTGCTCTTGTTCTCCCCTGATCTTTACGGCAATCTGTTTTTATGAAATTGCATGAACGTTGTGACTCACTTTAAGTGTCATAGTGTCAGCCTCATTGCTATCCATGCCCTTTGTGTGCCTATTGTGGTAATTATGATTTTTTTGAAAATCATACACGTATGCCGCATACTTTCTTGAGGATACTCCTCTGGTTCTTGACAAGCAGCAAATTAATTAAGTTGCATGATTGCAGTGTCGCTAAAGTTTGTTTCTGGAACGCCAATTTACAGCATGCTAAATCAGTAATCACGTTTCATTTTTGACAAGTTACTTTATATTTTTTTTCATTGTTTTGCAATCATGACTGAAAGTAGTTTATTTCCCTTCCTCCCTCCCTCATTTGAGTCCTTTGTGAGGATAGGTATGTTTATAATCATGTTAATTAGTCAGGAGAATATCCAGTAAAATGAAAAAAAATAAATATATAAGGAAATAGACAAATGCAGGTCTGCTCACGCGCTCCGGAAACAGTATGGTAAATGCGAGGGTGAGATTGATAAGCACCGATAATTTTCTGGTCACATCTGCGTAGCTGCGGGTTTTGCTTCTAGGTGTGTTTCTGCTTAGTTCTGCTCTTCCGTGAAAGCATGGCGAAGAGTCCAGTCTCCTGTCTCCTTGGATACGCTGTTCCTAAAGGTCTGCAGCTATGATGTTTCTCATATGAAGTAGCCTACTTGCTCAGAGTTTGTCATTGGAAACATGTAAAGCCTTCTTGTTTTTCATAGGAGGTTTTACCAACTTCATAGTCTTGAAAGGCTATGCAACCGTGTTGTTTTTCCTACTACGTACTCATAGCTACATACTCAGGAAAGATTTTGCAACTGTTCCCATAATAGATATTCGAAACATCCGTAGTTCTTCAAAATAGCAAACCGAAGACACAACAGCGGTTTAGTTTTTAAAAAAGCGCATTGTAGCCATTTTGTTTTCTCTTGAAAATCATCGAGACTGTTTTTTTTTCCTGTCGTGCAGGACGGAGGTAAGACTCTTCAATATCATTACAAACTTATCCACAATAGGTAAATGATTTGCGTTTAATGCATGTTGTTATATCGAAAGTTGTGTAAATTATTTTCAACTTATGTGTTTCGTCCTATAAAGAGACATCGCTTAAATTGTAATTTTTCGAGGGAAGGTGTTTTCAGTTGTTTCTAAAATAATAATAATAATAATAATAATAATAATAATAATAATAATAATAATAATAATAATAATAATTTTTAATTATTTTCATGAATAGTTAGGCTAATAGTCTAGGAAGTAAAATAGTAAAAATAATGACAATGAAATTAATAATAATGATAGTGATATACGGGCCATATCATTATTAGTATCATCAATTGAAGAACAAACACATCAGTAATAATAATAATAATAATAATAATAATAATAATAATAATAATGTACTCCCTTACGTACTCATGTAAACTTAAACAGGTACCTTTAAAAAACTGAAGCATAACTGTAAATAGCCACGGTGCGCAGGTTTTATTGTTTTGTTGACCACAGTCCTCATTACTAATGGAGAGAGAAAGAGAGGGACTCAGTCCGGAAACCTACTATACGTCAAAGGTATTTTATATATATATATATATATATATATATATATATATATATATATATATATAAGTATATATATATATGTATATATATATATATATATATATATATATATATATATATATATATATATATATATGTGTGTGTGTGTGTGTGTGTGTGTGTGTGTGTGTGTGTGTGTTTTGTCTGTTTATTTGTTTGTGTAGAGAAAGAAATGGAGAAAGAGAGAGAGGGAGAGAAATGCCTGTATGCTGCGTAATAACATCTCGATTGCCAGTGGTACCTCCATATTCAACGCCGTTATGTTTTTGCTGCTTCTTTGACAAATTTATTGTCAGGACTGTTCTATTATTTATGTAAATAAGATAATTTAATAGCCACAACGATCTTTTAGCTTCTCGATTGTCTCAATCCGAATTGGAAATATAAATGAATTAATCTTCCGTCCCGTGTGGGATTCGAACCCGGGCATTACAGAAAGTGTGAGGTTACCGTTAACCCCCATGCTACGAACCCCAAAAATGAAAGACAGCACTCATTATTTTCCACTTTAGATTTAAGGTTTTCACTGGGTAGTAGAGCTTATGA
The DNA here is from genome assembly GCF_040412425.1 of Macrobrachium rosenbergii. NCBI lineage: Eukaryota > Metazoa > Arthropoda > Malacostraca > Decapoda > Palaemonidae > Macrobrachium > Macrobrachium rosenbergii. The sequence goes on along the minus strand of NC_089766.1, from coordinate 26,788,586 downwards.
CTAAATTGTAAAGTTCTCATTGCAGCTAATACAAATTGAGAGAGAGAGAGAGAGAGAGAGAGAGAGAGAGAGAGAGAGAGAGAGAGAGATATTCACACATTAATTCCAATGAAAGAAATTGAAAATGAAAAATTAATGTAAGTCTACTTTGGACTATGACAATTTTTCAATTTTCAATTTCTTTATTGGAATTATGCGTCTCTCTCTCTCTCTCTCTCTCTCTCTCTCTCTCTCTCTCTCTCTCTCTCTCTCTCTCTCAATTTGTATTATCTGTAATGAGAGCTCTTCTGCAAAATTAATTTTATGGGAAATGAGGTATTGTGTAAATTTAACCCATAGTAGCCTAATTGAGATTTTTCAACATTTGAACGTTTGGAAAGCAAATACCAGTAGAACGTACAACGTAATTCCTTTTTCTAGCCCAGGACCGAAGAGAAGACCACGAAGGAAACGATAGACCTTTCTGCCTCTGAAAGGAAGACGAGTTATAAGAGTCAGAAAAAACAGAGGCGGGAAGAAAGTTCTAAAGCCTGCCGGTAGATAATTCAGTATTTGATGGATCCATTTTCATGCATATTCTGGATCGCTCTTCAGTCAAAATCAAATGATGTTGTGATTATGGATCTGTTTGCATGAATCTTTCGGATCACTTGCCAAAGCATAATAGAATGATCAAGTCCTCTTCCATTTATTCGCATGAATATTCCGGATCTTGTGTTTATGGATCTGTTTGCATCACTGTTCTTGGTCATTAGCAAAGCACTGTCAAATGACCCTTCTCGGAAGGATCGCTTGGCAAGGATATCTGTCTCTCCTCTCCGCTGCCTCCTTCCAAAAGCAATCAGGCCCATCCACGAAGTCCTGCGTTTAAGGATACTGTCGCAGGAATTCGCTGGACCCTTTGCCAAGGCAAAATCGAACGATCTTGGGAGTAAGCGAAGAGGAGCTCAGGAGAGTCGTCGATCAAGGAAATCAGGGAGACCTTTCAGAAACCGTCTTCTGGAAACGCGTGTAATTTCAAAAGAGCCCCTTCTCTTGAGTTATGCGTCATTTCAAACCCCCCATTTTTGTAATTCGCATCTAATTGTACCGTAATTCAATAATGGAAGTAATGACGCCGAGCCATGGTGATTAAAGGAGGCGCTGGTGTTCATGTGGAGGGAGGGAGGGAGGGAGCGCATTTCCTGCCCTCACCGGTGTTTTCGGAGAGGGAGGGAGGGAAGGAGGGAAGTCTGCCGATCGGGGCAGTAGCAGCAGCGGAGGCCGGTTTTTTGTGACGCCTTTTGCGCCGGAAAATTGATAGTTCTTGAAGCAATGGGCGAGATTTATTGCGGCGTTTCGTTCGTCCGAGTCCTTCTCCGACGCTCTTGTACTTAATAGCCGCTTGTAACCATCAACAGGTTCTCAATGACCGGCAATTGAGGCGGAGGTGTTTGCTGCGACGTCAGCAGGACGGGTCTCGTCCCTTCCCACCGACAATTAATGTGGCAGGGAGGGTGAGCGAGGGCGTGGAGAGCCGTCTTCGATGGCAAACCTCAACAACTGAAGAAGGAGACCTGGATGATTGTGGTCGCAAGCCTTCAACAACTGAAGGAGGAGACTGCATGATTGTAACCAAAGCCCTAGAACTGACGAAGGAGACCTCGATGATAATCGCCACGAATCCCAAGATCTTTATAAGACTTGGCTAATTGCAGTCGCAGACGGCAAGAACTGAAGGAGGCTTGACTAATAAAACCACAAAACCCAAGAACTGGAGGAGGAGCCTTCACTGCCTGTAGTCCGAACCCAAGAACTAAAGGAAAAGGCGTTATTGGTTGCAGCCGCGAAGCTCTAGAACTGAAGAAGTAGACTTGGCTTGTTATAACAGGCAAACACCAAAAAACTAACGGAGGAAGTTTTTCTGATTATAGCCGGCTAAACCCAAAAGCTTAATGAAACTTGGCTGATAATTACCCAACAGCCCAAGAGTTCCGCTGATTATCGCCGACATTAGCGCCTTTTTCGCCAGGACAAAAAATTCGACTTCTGACAAGAAAGGAAACTCAATTTAGCAACCAAAGGTTTACGCAAAGCAGTGAGTATAAAAGGGTGAAGTGGAGATTTGTTTGATAAAAGCAAAGTGTATTTTGGTTAAGAGGAGGCTCTTCATACCAAGACTTGCTTCCAAAACATGGTCTCTGAGTCCAGGACCAAACATGTAAAATGAAATCAGTCAGAATTGGAACTCATCTGTTCACATATACCATCTGACTCATTATCATTCTGCTGTTGATCACTGATGTGCCATGACTCATGTCCCCAAAACAAATGCTGTCCTCTTCTTTATCTGTGTTTGTGTGCATGAAGCCGAATTACGCAGCTTTCTGAGGCTCCACAACTGCACTGTAAGCTTCGTCGACCGGGTTCATCCTGCGCCGCAAGAGCCTCCCCGCATTCCCCCAGAGGGGACGACAACAGGATGACAACAGTTCATTGTGTGGGCCAAGTGATATTGATCACAGACTCTAATTTTAATGCCTTTTTTCATCACCTTCATCCGTTTGGCTTCATTGATTGAATCTTTCTTTGACGTCATTTCCGTTTGTCATAATTTGTTCAGCTTTGAACTTGCTTACCGCCTTGTCGAGCTTTCTGTTGACAAATGTCTGAGCAGAAATATCGTGCCATTGCAGTTTACGCTCCTCCTCTCATTCTCTGTCCACAAACATACACATACACATACATGCATACATACATGCATATATATATATATATATATATATATATATATATATATATATATATATATGTATATATATATATATATATATATATATATATATATATATATATATATATATATATATATATAATTACCTTTCCGATGTTTAGCCGTGTCACCAGCCCCATAACGTTTTCCAGTGTACTAACCCCCACGTATGCACTATGGATTTCTTCTTCACGATATGGTCACGTAAGATATTAACCTCATCTCGGAATCGACCTCAGGTTTCTCACTGGTTAGGTCAGGTAATTAATTTGGCTACTGAGCTACGCGACCATATATATATATATATATATATATATATATATATATATATATATATATATATATCCCCTTTCCCTCTGGAGGTAGTGGCTGCAGACTGTGTTATTGTTGTTGTTGTAGTAGATTAAACTCTTCAAACCTGCTGATGGGACAGAAGGCCCTTCTTAGGAGCAAGTTCGAGAAAGGAAAAGAAAGTATCGTAAGGAGAAAAAAAACCTGTTTTGAAATAGAAGATGAAGTTGCTAGACCCACCCCCGTTTGTTTGTCCCCATCTTGCATTGGTAACCATTTACAGTTGGGTGGGCTTTAGAGCTTAGCGATCTACGGACCTGGCAAATGTAAGATGGTCGCTGCATCACTCTTGTATATATTCAGAGGTACTACTTGAACGTATGAACCATGATGAATGTATTAGGTGTTTAATGAACCTCCACAGTATCCATGATTCTGTCTCAAAGAGCAGGCTGCATCAAACCGCAGTATTTTCGACGCTCATCTTCACCATCATTATCATCGTATCCAGGTCCAAGCGCCGCAGAGGGCCTCTTCGAAATTCCGCCGCGCCTCTGCTTCATCTTCCGCAAATCTCCTTTTATCTTGAATCTCCCGTCTCACAGTTCTCCTACTATTCTCCTGGGGTGTGCCAAAGACATGTCCGAGCCATCTCCCTCTAACTTTCAAGTTATTTTTGTTGTTACTAATTAAACTATTTATAGAATTTCTACGGGTTAACACTGGTCTGATATATATAAATATATAAATATATATATAAATATACAGTATATGTGTGTGTACGTGTATATAATTAAAAGCTACATTTGAAAGCTGAAAAACTTTTTAATTCACTTTCAGACAAGTTATTTACATCATGAATAAAACACCTTAGACTTGGTAACTATATATTTATTTAACGTTTTTAAAGCAGTTTACTAAATATCTTAGTAATTTCAGTTGATTGATTGTGGTATATATATGTATGTATATATATATATATATATATATATATATATATATATATATATATATATATATATATATATATATATATATAAGGCAGAATTTTCCCCAGATATTTGTGTGTGTGAGAGAGAGAGAAATTTTTCATGGTAATCATATCATGTAATTACAAATTACTGTCTATAAATCACGCAATAATTATTTTGAAGGAAAGTTGCTATAAGAACCAGGACCATCTTTGCTTACAAGAGAGAGAGAGAGAGAGAGAGAGAGAGAGAGAGAGAGAGAGAGAGAGAGAGAGAGCCTTTAATCAGAAGGTGAAATCGCAGCTGTTTTGTATATAGCGAGTGTGTGGGGTGATGTGGGCGGGGCAGATGTCACTGTGTTTGACATGTGGGCGGGGCGTAATTGCACTGACCAATCAATGCTTCCCACCTTGACACTCTCCGTCACCTCGCATACAGCACTCGAGGGAGACATGCATACCTGTGACAAATAGACAGTGACCGCCATATTTAATAAGGGCATTCGTACCTGCATTTAAGTTCCTTTTGTCCGGCTACAACAAATTCGGGATCAAAGCGGAGTTTGGACTTATGGATTGGTTCATTTCGCTAATGGATGTCTCTGACTGGGGCCCTCGCGAGGGACTCGTTTCGCTATTCTTCTCCTACCTGCTCAAACAACCCTTGGAAGAACCTTCGGGGGTCCTCTAATTATTCATTCCCTTCTCTCAGACGATGCAGTCAGTACCCGATATGTCGCGATAAAGGCATCTAAGGCAGCCTCATGACGAGGTAAGACCTTTGGCGAGGTAAAAACTCTCTCTCTCTCTCTCTCTCTCTCTCTCTCTCTCTCTCTCTCTCTCTCTCTCTCGCTAAGTTGAGGGCTGAGCCGATTCCTGATTCATTCACTTGAGGTGAAGGGAAAAAAGTCCAGCCTTCTTGAACAGCAGAAAGTTACGGCACTTTGACCACTCATCGCCCGGCGATCTGAAACGGGGGGCGGGGCTACGTCCATGCCCAGCCAATGAAAAGGTGTAGAATAAAATTATAGCTATTTAGCGATAATTTGCGACCAATTAAATACCTTTAGAGAGGGGGGGGGGTCGCTTGGGGGCTTAAACGTGGCGAATGTTGTAAGCCTCACACGGCGAAATTCTTGAAAAGTTGCAACTCATGGACAACGGCGGAGTGCACGATTTGCAACAGACATAAACTCCTTCAATTGCACGTCGCTCCGGATTTACAGCCTGCCGCAATGGCTTTTATTTTCCCCCGATTTTCACTATAAGCTCTGAGGCCCGAATTTATGGACTACTGCCATAAATTTGCCGACATGTGATCCTAGATTTTAAGAGGATGCAATTTTTAGTTCTCTCCGTGCTCGATCAAGCACCTCCCCCTCCCCCCTTCACCCTAGCCCCTCTCACCCCCTCTGCAACTAATATAACACTCATTATTCCATCCCCTCTACTACATGTGAAGCCGTGTCCCTCCCTATCCCTGTCCCCATGCACGTTGTGCTGTTGCGTTACCGGCCGGATCTCTGCGTTTTTTTTCTCTCTGACGTCAGCAGTCATCGTCATCATCCAATCAGCACCTAACTTCGATTGACTTTTTCCTGCCAAGATATACAAAGTTCCATCATTTTTTGGGGAAAGAAGAAGAACTTGAAGAAGAGGAAGAACTCGAGCAAATCGACATTCTCAAGATATTCAACACGTGTGTGATAGCCACATCAAATTGATATCTGATCGCTTCATCTCTACATGTCGCTGACGACGACACTGTATCTGCGTCTTTCTCTGCCTTACACATGGCTTCGCCAGTTATGTAGTGTCCTGTTTCGTTTTGTTTCTAGCTGGCTCACTTTTGCTGCTCTGCATTAAGTTTGTGGTGCCTCTTCCTAGCTGTCATAGTTTTAAGTCATGCACAAAGGCCTCGCACCGTATCTCTTCATCATTTCAGCTTTTGTCAACTAGAGGTATTTTGCTACCTCCTCGCGTCTCTATTTCTGTCGATTTCGCTCCATCTCTTTGATTCCCTTTCTACAGAAATTTCTCTTCTCAGTCACACAGTCGTATACTCGGGTGGCATTGAAGGCTTCATTGTGACCCATCGCCTCTCCCACCGTACTCCTAACGTCTGCCGGGAGGTGATAAGTCTGTTATTATAGGGCTCTGTTGGGCTTATAAATGTGACGTCTGATTCCATCTCCGATGAATTTGGTCACCCATTGATTTTTGGAACTTTAAGGTGTTATCTATCTCCTCATTCCGATATCATTTCCTTGAATGAGCGAAGCATTTTGTATCACAATAGAAGGAAGTTTTATGAGATTTTATATATATATATATATATATATATATATATATATATATATATATATATATATATATATATATATATATATATATATATATATATATATAGAATAATTTTAAGTTAATGTTGCATTCCAAAATGCTGTTGATAATTTATCTTGATATTTTGAAGGGATTCCAAGAGGCCGTCCACAATTTTAAGTAACAATTCCAGGCTTTCTGTACGACGTTCAGAAATGCTCAAGATACATTTTGGACGCTTGTTTTAGAATGCTTTGCACAGTAATTACATTACTTAGCTTTTGGAAGCACCTTTTGCTTTCTTTGACAAGCTATATGTGAACATAAGCAACATTCTTATTGCTTAGCATAATTAGAAGTTACATTACAAATGCCTCTTTACAAAGCTTTGTCAATTTGGTTATCATTTGATGAGCATGAAATCTCAATGGTGGACCACTACTTACATGCAGTTCAAAGGTTAAGAGTGAGAGTGCTGTAATATTCTCATCTATTTTCAGTTATTTTGTTTTGATATATTTCCTTTTGCATCGTAAGAATGAGGACAAATCGCAATACCTTGCTTTGAATAGTTACAGACTGTACTAAAGACTGGTGTATGTGTGGCACAAGGCCCCAGGAGTTGCAAGAAAAATGGACCGAGCGCTTTCGTATTCTTGCAATACGTATTCTAGGTATAATGATGAAAACACCGAAAGTAAATTACAAATTAGACACAAAATGAGAAAAATATTCCAGCAACAGTAGTTGAAGTCAAGGAAGCGAATTAAAACCAACTTAAAAATCTCTATAACAATGAAGGCGTCATGTTTGTACAACTTTAGGCTTACATGTATGAAGCCAACATGATGTTTGATCAAAAAAGATACAGTTATAATGAATGTTGCAATATATAAGATCGTTAGTCTCTTCTTAATCAGTCCTATGATGACAACTCTTAGTATGTGAAAATATTGGCTCGACATTTGTCCTGGTCGTTCTATGACACTCTGTCTGAGCTGTTTAATGATGGTCGCAAGCCCCTCGCCAGATTGTTCTGTACAAAAACCTGTGATGTTCATGCCAGGAACCTTGTAAATGTAACCATGAGAAGCTCAAACAGAAGTGCTTATCGTTGTATTTTTCAGGGCATTTTGAACATTTTAATAAACGTAAACCTGGAACATTAACATACTTTAAAAGAACATTGTAAGGCAAAATAAAAATAAGAAGTACATTTTGATAGTTAAACCTGTGGCCTTCTGCACTATATATTGTCACATTCTATTAAATGGCGTAGGAGTATGTGCGTATGTGTGTGCGTGTCTATGCATATACATACTCAGAAACGGCAGAATAATATTAATCTCATATTTATTTTGTGTTCGGAGGAATTCAGGAGGAACCAGAAGAGTGGGGATGGAATGGGAGGAAAGGGGAAAAGGGGAAAAAAAGAGAAAAAGAAAACAGGGAAACGGAAATCACGGGCGATTGACGGGTGCAGCAGCATAGGTGTGGCGAGAAAGGGTCTCGGGGCCGTCGCTCGAACACTAGATAATGACAGAAATTCGAGCAATCGACGGCCCTTCAACCGTCAATTTGGCTGTCAGTTTTGCTACTGGTGCTAGGAAATAGTTTGACTTGTGGGGTGGGGTAGGGGTGGTGCACCTGGTGGAAGGCGGGGTGAGGAAACGAGTCTTCCATTGTTATCGTTTCCTTCAGTGCGAGGCTCACCTGCTAGCTCGGCGGTATAGGTCAGTTTTTGGTGACTGTCAGTTGTGACTTGGAGTTGGAGGGTCGGAGTTCGCGCGCGCACTTTCCTCAGTGTGAAATTGCGTCGATTGTGAGCTTGGTGAGGCCATCCTGCCGGAGATTTATTCGTGTGGGGATCCTGAAGGAGCTCTGTTGGTCGCTTCTGGGAGAAATTTAAGTTTTGGAAGTTTGAGGTTTGTGCATTGTGTGTTTGCCAATTTATTTGGTAAAGAAGAACCTTGATATCAAAAAAGCATCAGACTACTTGCAAGAGGGTTCGTTGTGCTGCAAATGGGCCTTCTGCATAGTTGTGTGAAGTGCTGATGTTGAAGTTTTCAGCACAGGGGGTTCATCCACGGTGCAGCAGAGAACGTCGTGTAAATGTGGCAGTGCCTGATGTTTTGTTTTTTCTATGGAGCCAACCCTTGTTAGGGAGTTGTCTCAACGTTACGTAATCAGGGGTCGAACGAATGCAAATGATCATGGTCCAGGTCTTTTACTAAAGCCTTCAACATGATAAATGTAGAATTTAGGGAAATTCGATATAACTGAAAGTAGACTACCATTGCAGCTCAGGTTTACATAAAGTTTTGGAATAAGTCTTTGTATCATGCTTTGTATCTATTAAAACATTCTCCCATATTTTACATATACCATATATATATATATATATATATATATATATATATATATATATATATATATATATATATATATATATATATATATACATACATATATATATATATATATATATATATATATATATATATATATATACATATATATATATATATATATATATATATATATATATATATATATATATATATATATATATATATATATATATATATATATATATAAATATAAATTTGTAAATATAAATTATATATATTATATATATATCTTCTTTTCAGAAAACCACCTGCAAAGAGAAAATTTAAACCTGGCACCAAGCGCTTTCGTGTATTACGTACAAATCCTCGGGGTACAAAATAAAATAAAGTAATAGAAACTTAAAGGAAACCTCATAAACATAGATTCAAGTAGAACTTCATTGCTGTATTTTAAAAAGTATTATTGTTGTTACCATAAGATAATTAAGGACACGTCACAAACACTCGAACGCTGAAAATGCCGTTGGTGAAACAAGCAGTCGCTGAAAGGTGACGATGTGCTTCCCCAAAGTTTTTTATAAACAAGTAGCTATCTAGTTCAGAATGTTAAATTCGAACAGATTCAGTAATATTTCCTTTAATAATATTATAACAAAACATTGGCTCTGATGAGTTTTTCCGCTATGCACAGGGATTAAAATCATTCATTTGTACAGATAAAGCACTTGTCATTTGTCCTGTTCTGAAAGCATGACGACGCTTGTTAGTTAGTAAGGTCATCTGGACCACTTTGACCCAGATATTTCCTGTCATATCAGCACAGGGTGTCATGTCAATACAACCACTATATTTCTATGGGGAATTACGAATAAAGAACTTTGAACTGTTCCTGAAGTCTTAAAAACAATATTTATCCTCAAAGTTTTCTGTAAATTTCGTATATATGTAAGATTTATATGGTATGGCAGTGTTCAGAAATTCGAAGATACTCCGTTTGGTTGTCACAGGTCCGTCTTTGTGGGACAACATTTTGTACCCCAGGTTTTTCTACTTTTGGGTTAATACAAAAATTCTTTTCCTATTAAAAGTTTGCTTATGTAAGAAATTAATGTTTTTTTTATTGATTAGAATGTGCGATAGATTTATGCAGTGTCACTGAGTAGCAGCACAGCAAATTTCAGAAAAAATTTCCACCGTTTTCAATGTTATGGTAAATTGAACAGGTGTCACGCTTAAATATATATATATATATATATATATATATATATATATATATATATATATATATATATATATATATATATATATGTGTGTGTGTGTGTGTGTGTGTGTGTGTATCTGTGATTAAATTGGTTGTATTACGTATAGTAAATGCATATTAGGATGTGTATATACATCCATCAAAATATGAGTACAAATTTTTCATGGTAACCCATTGCCAAGTAATGAAAAACTTCCCGAAACACAAAAAATGGTAAAAAAAAAAGTTCTTGTTCATGACGGCTGAAAGAGCCAAGGCACCGAGACAGGTAGAGGGAGCAATGCTATCAAAACTTGGGCATAAAAATCTCCCAGCAGCGTAATGCTGCCCCCAACATTCGACGAGTGTTTTGGTAGCTTCCCAACATTCGGAACTTGGCGCTCACCTCCATCAATTCACATATTTTTTCCTCCTCTCTTTTTTTTGGACATTAAAACGATTTGATGACGTCATAACTGTCGATTGTAATTCTCGTGTCCGGTGGTGATTTATTTTATGGGTTTCATTAAGGAAGTTTGGCATGCACGTGTAGGCGAAGTCCTTGCATTGCGGCGTTACTTTCCATTACTGTTACTGCCCTTAGTAGTGGTAGTAATACAGTAGTAGTTGTAGTAGTATCTTTTTTAATGGTAGTCTTATCATTTTTAAAAGAAAAAACCTCTTACACGTCCCACTTCTAAACCTTGCACTGAAGGCGTCCGAAACTGGTCTTTGCAAGACGTTATTCCGTGGCTTTCATTTGGAGAATGGATCTACACTGTCTCTTGATTTATGTTCCTTTATAGGTTTATATATTCACCCACATACATACACACAATATATATATATATATATATATATATATATATATATATATATATATATATATATATATATAATGAGAGAGAGAGAGAGAGAGGTTTGTGCAAAAGTTGACAACATTATTATGTTTCCAATTGAGCCATACGTAACCCATTGATATAGATTTTAACATTAGTGGAATATATGTGGCTTATCAATTGATTTATATAAATATATATATATATATATATATATATATATATATATATATATATTTATATATGTGTGTGTAAATATTTTATATCGTACAAACAATTTGGTTTGGTGTTAAGAATCTGTGTGCGTGTTTTACGAAAATAAAACCTGTATTGATTTGCGCTATACAGTTTCCCGGAGAACAGACCCCTCAATAATGCATTTCAATTTGAAGTTTATGAAACAAAGAAATTAACATTTCTTCGAATTTGCCGGAATGAAATACAACAGTGTGAACATAGACACTTACATAAAACATGCACACACACATATTATATATACATGTTATACATATATATATATATATATATATATATATATATATATATATATATATATATATATATATATATATATATATATATATATATATATATATATATATATATATATATATATATATAATGTATATGGGCAGGCCGAGTTAGGTTGAATCTATTGTCTCTGTTGACCTCACTAGTTAGTCATGTTCCTGCTAGTTAATTTAAAGTTTAGTTAAGTTTAAAGTATAAAGTAGGGTTGGTGCGTAGAGCCTCTTCTCAAAGGGACATGTCTTATAACTGTATTTAACTCTAATGTTATATATTGTTCACATTTCAAGTGTGTATAAACACACACACATACATACATACATATATATAAACGTGTATGAGAGAGAGAGAGAGAGAGAGAGAGAGAGAGAGAGAGAGAGAGAGAGAGAGAGAGAGAGACTGAGACTGCATACTTCCGGCACTGTAATGATTACTCAGTGCTCCGTTCCTTCAGTGAACATTTCAATGAAGATATCAATAAAGAAAAACGATGTATAAGAAACCCGATCGCTTATTGAATCTCTACATCTATTTTTCGTAGTATAAATAAGTTATCCCTCCACAGGGAGTCTATTCCACCTTCCTATCTATATACCCGGCTGTAATGACCTCATATGGCTCAGTCGAGTATTACAAAGACGCTGCCGTTTCGGCGTGCATTGCAATTTGTCTTCCGATCTGTAATGGAAGATTGTTGTTATTTACGACTGTCTAGGGCATTACGGATTTAAAAGTCTGTATATCATTTGATTTTAATTTTTGATGGACGAGAAATAAATCAGTTTGAGGAAGATACAGTCAGAATGACAAGTAGCATTATATATTTTTACCTTATTTATAGATATGTGACGGTCCACTCAAGAGGTCAAAGTTGCTGACTGTCGTTTCTAAACCAGGAAGCGCTTCGAATCCCCCAGGTGACGAAGAACTTAACAATTATAATTCCTCTTGGGTGAAAATGATTCCCGAGAATTAATGAGCTGAAGAATAAACAATATATGTGGCACATTATTTGTAAATATAAACACTCACGCGTCTATAAGAGACTATGTATAATCTTCCCTGAAGATTTGTTGAGAAACCTCAGGTCTGTAGGCTTCGGTGTTATCCTCTTCAAGGTGGAAAGCAGTGTATGCATATATATGCATATATATATATGTGTATGTGTGTGTATGCGTATTATGCATGTCTAGGTAAAATATATATAGTTATGTATATAATGTATGTTTGCGTATGTATATATATATACTGTATATGTATATATATATATATATATATATATATATATATATCACACATTAGGTAAAAATATATAGGTAGTTATGTATATAATTGACGATGACTGATACAGTAGTGTAAGTCACAAATATATATACTACAAGAACAGTACTGACGAACATACACAACCGTTAGAGGTTCCATATATGGCCGGTGTCGTGTGTTTAAAACTCATTTGGCTAAAAATCACAATAGACTCTCATTGCTGATAAACAGACCATGATCCACACCTGACAGGTGTCATGGAGTGTTTGTCATTAACATTACTACCCTCGTACTGTGTTTACAAATATGATAATCCTATTTTCATATATCTCTACTGCCTACCTTAAAGTTTAAACAATTTACAAATTTCTTTTGATATTAAAGGATCAAGTTTATACATCCCTTGACTGATATTCATATTATGGTTGTAACTTTCTTTTATGAAGCTAGATTCAATGATGTTCCTTTCAATTATTAGAATATACAATCCTTTTTGCCCCTTCCCAGTTGATAGCATGTACAAATATACCACTGTTCCTTTGTGCATATCTCACACATTTCTTATGTTGTTCAATTCTTTTTTCCAGTGCTTTTTCCGGTTTGGCCAATATAAATTGTCTTTAAGACTTACATTTTACTCTTATATACACATCCTTTTTATATTGTCTGGGGAGTTCTTGAGACATTTTTCATTGTTTTCTTAAATGACTTGAGAAGATGAGGGATATCTTTCAATATTATATTTTTTTGTGTTTATTTCATGATTATAATAACAGTGGTATATTTGTACATGTTAGTGAGAACAATCATGCTATCAACTGGGAAGTGCTTTGAATCTAACTGACTTCACCTGTCCTTCAATTCTTGATGACAGTAATATTCGATATTGTGCCAAATGATTTTAAAACCACTCCTACCTCGACACCGCTTTCAAGTTTAACGTCTCAATACGTTTGTTTATGGTGACTTCTTCAAGACTTGTCAATGTTATGTGATCTGTTTCTTATTTTTCACCTGTGGTAATGTTATAAATGTCACGCAAAAGTGATAATGAGATTATCTATATATATATATATATATATATATACTTTATATTTGTGTTTGTATGTGTGTGTGTGTGTGCATGTGTGTGTGTGTGTGTGGCGGCGCTATCGCTTCCAAAGGCGAAAGCAATTTTGCGGGACATACGTTCACCTACATTTCAACCTTCAATATATCTTTAACACCATATTTTACTTCGTATATATCTTGCAGACGTTTTGACATTAATAGTATTTTATTTATTCATGATTATAATACGTGTCAGAAGTGCTTTTAACTGACTTCACCTGTCCTTCAATTCTTGATGACAGTAATATTCGATATTGTGCGCTTTCAAGTTTAACGTCTCAATACGTTTGTTTATGGCTCTTCAAGACTTGTAGTTATGTGATCTGAAGTTAGTGCTATTGAGATTGTCTGCCTTTTTTGTTTGTACTCTTTGTTAGATATATGGAAAATCAATGTTTGCAAGCAGTAATTTTATATATATATATATATATATATATATATATATATATATATATATATATATATATATATATATATACACATAAACACACACATACACCCATATATATCTTCAAAAATCTGGATAAGTACACATAGGCGTGGTGTGGTTTCCATTTATTTTAAGTGCTACGGTCCATTCCGGCCGTGTCTCAGGCTTTTTCAAGCAAGAACTAAATTAGTACACAGAAGCATCCTCCGTTCTATTTATATCTCCAAGCTGACGGCAGTATAGGATTAGGGGAGGTGTTATAGCTTTTATTTACATTGCTTAATTTACGAGGGGGTGGTTAGTTATTTACATAATATTTACATAATATGTTATTACATGTAACTACGTTACTGCATTGGTTTTACATCCTATTTCTACATCTTATATTCCTAGTAAAATGATTGATTTCTTCGTTTGTAGCGTTTGGGCGTATGTATGTGCGTATATGTGCTTCATAAGTATGTACGTTTGTGCTCCATAACTCTTACAATCTCCCTGATATTGAGGAGCGGGACTTTTGTTTTCTTTAGGTAAGTTGTGGACATTGGATTTCCCTCCCTTCTAAAACCCTATTCATCGAACTACGCGCTTAGAGGTTAATTGATTGATATTAACATATCTGTCGCTGCAACCAGCAGGATTTGGAAGCACGAGCCGAGAAAGAGAGAGAGAGAGAGAGAGAGAGAGAGAGAGAGAGAGAGAGAGAGAGAGAGAGAGAGAGAGAGAATATCTAAGGAATTGTTTTTTTCATGTGGGTGGTAAGAGGACTTCTTCGTCGAGGCCTTCCCGTTTGGATGTCTCCATTTTGACGGAATGGCGAACACTCGTCTCAAGTGCGTCTTCTCTCCTGTATTTTCTTTGTATTTCTCCGCCGTAGCTGCGACCCACAGCTGTCTGCTAACAACTATGTACATAATTCACTTTTCTGATCAACAATGATATACTGGATTTTAGGTGACCCCCTTATATCATTCCTGTGCATCCCTTTCGGGAATCGAACGCAAGCTTGTGAGAAAGAGAGCGAAAGTAAAGACAAGAAGTATAGAAAAAAGGAAGAGCGAAATGGAGAAGCAGTATAGAAAAGGAAAAAAGAAAAAGCGAAATAGAAGCAGTATAATGGTTAATAGATCGATAGATAGAATTACAGACAAAGACCTTCTGAGAGAGAGAGAGAGAGAGAGAGAGAGAGAGAGTGTGTGTGTGTGTGTGCATGCAGTATGTTTGCCTGGAAGTGTGGAATTGAAGGCGAGAGGGGAATCCCATAGAGCGAAAAAGATTTTCATTTTATGACGTCATATATTTGAATATAATTTTCTTTTATTGCTTTGCAACCCTTGCAACCCTTCGCGCAAGTTCGCATTATCCATCGGCGCTCTTCCCCTCTGCGCCATTTCTCTTCTTCATCCATTTATCTCATTATTCCTCTTTCTCTCTCGCTCTCCATTTCCATGCTTCTTTCTCTCCCTTTCTCTATCTCTTTCTCTCTCTGTCTTTCCATCTCTCTCTCTCTCTCTCTCTCTCTCTCTCTCTCTCTCTCTCTCTCTCTCTCCCCTCGTCGCACCCTTTCCCATTTCGCTTGTTTTTCAGTCATTATGGACTGACCAGATCTCCCCAACTCATTCTCTCTCTCTCTCTCTCTCTCTCTCTCTCTCTCTCTCTCTCTCTCTCTCTCTCTCTCTCTCTCTCATCCGTCCCTTTGGTAATTTCCTAATTTTCTCTCTCTCTCTCTCTCTCTCTCTCTCTCTCTCTCTCTCTCTCTCTCTCTCTCTGTTTCTGTATTACTTCCCAAACACTGACATTGCTAATGTCCATATTTTTGTTCTCCGTTTTTGCAGTAGATAAATGTTGCTAGGCCATCTACGTAGTGTTTCTTTGAATTTTCGCCAAAAGCCGAGTAAGAGAAATAAGGTTTATCATCAGTACGATAAAATGTGCATAAAAGATAGTAAATATTTAAATGGGGTTTACAGTGCAAATTACATTTAGGATTCTATAGCAGTTGTAGTACTGATACTTCTAATTTTTGAGATGTATGAAAGGCGATACATTTTTATTTAAACTAGGAGAGATTCGGTGGATAGGAAGGGGATCCACGTGTATCACAATTATTAATAAAAAAATTGTTCAGTGGACAGAGAAATGCTAAATTTGTTTTGAAATCAACGTAACTTCAGCAGATGAAGGGCCATAAAATTCTTAAAAGTAAGAAAATAAAAAAATAAATTAAGTGATAAATGGAGTTATAATAAAGTGATGGAAAGTATAATGAGACTAAAAATAAAAATGATAAAATGGCACTGAGGAAGTGTACGAGAAGGCCGAAACGACAAGAAGGAACAAAAGAACGGGAATTATCATAAAATATGAAAGGAAGGGAAAAAGATAATGCATTATGAGCACATAGCATAAGGCACAACAAATCACAGGTCCCCATGCAAGGTCCACATTAGTGGCCTTTAAGAAATAGCTCTCGAGAAGGAGAAATGGAGAGAGAGAGAGAGAGAGAGAGAGAGAGAGAGAGAGAGAGAGAACGAGCATTTGATAGTTAGCAAAACGCAGAAGACATTAAGGTAACTTCAAAGAAAAAGAAAGAGAGAGGTGTAGATGTATATTTTTCTCGGTTAAAAATGCATATTTTTATGTACTTTGGAATTACGTAGCTAGAGTGCTGTTAGATAAATAGAATTGTATACAAATCCTTCGAGAATCACATCATCGATACAATTATATATATATATATATATATATATATATATATATATATATATATATATATATATATATATATATATATATCACCTCTCTCTTTCTTTTTCTTTGAAGTTACCTTAATGTCTTCTGCGTTTTGCTAACTATCAAATGCTCGTTCTCTCTCTCTCTCTCTCTCTCTCTCTCTCTCTCTCTCTCTCTCTCTCTCGTCAGAAGTCCTACTCGGTGCATGCTGGAGCTGCAGTTTGAAAGTTGGTTAATAATGTTTATATGTAATACAAAATTTGTATGTAATATAAAAGTAACTGATTACAAAAAGCTAACGGTTTTACCATTGGAAGGAATTTAATATATCTCAATAATCACGAGAATACAAAGGCTCTTATTTGAACCTTTTACAGTATATACTGCTCTGTCAACCCTCGAAATTAATAGAAGTGAACAACATTTTGAGTTAACTAGGCAGCAGGCAGCACTAGCTATTTTGTTAAAGACTTTGGATTTGTTTATACTATTAAGCGATAAGATCCTGGATTTACTCGACTGGTGCTAAGATTCCAGATGGACTACGAGTTCCAGCGAACAGTTATGGCTTGGTCAAGCGTAGCTCCTTACACTAGTTCGCTCATTCGTTTCAGGCTAAGGTGACCATATGCCACCTTAGATTCTTGCTACTGGGAGACAGTCGTGTGGAGGTTAATAGTAGACCTTGTGAGGACGTTTCCTTTTGGGTTCTGACGAAGCAAAAGTTACAATTACAGATGTCGCATGTACGGCCTTCGGACAAAAACTTTAACCTTGGCTCCATCAGTAGGAAAGATCTCGGTCGAAGGTCTGTTCTTGTGGGTTATAGTGAGAGCATAGATTCTGGGTATTGGGATTACTTGGTGTGATATTTATTCTTAACTAGCTGACCCACCCGGCCCTGCCCGGGGAAACTCTGAATGACGGTATACGGGTAGGGGGAGGGGGGGAAGGGTGAAGGGGAGGTGAAAGGGAGGGGAGGGAAGGAGGAGGGGAAAGGGGGAGGGGAAAAGAAGGGAAGAGGGAAGGGGAATCGGGAGGGGAGGGTGAGGGGAAGATAGAAGGGGGGAAGGGGTAGAGGAAGCTGTGTTCTTCTATCAGAAGAGAATAAAAAGCATTTCCACTGAACAACCACAATAAATAAAAAAATGTATTTCTGCAGTTCGCACTCGGTTGTGTCTGTGTGTATGTGTGTGTGGGGAGGGAGAAGGTCTGTCTCTCGTACAACAACAGTGAAGTGAAGTGTTAACAAAACACCCCATAAACCTCATCTAAACCGAAATTTAATGATATACGCCATCGTGACGCTACGATGTAGTCGCTATAATGAATTCCGAAGGTAAAAACGAAGAAGAAGAACGATCGAACTAATGAGAAAATCCGCTAATACGCATGTGCGAATAAGGAAGACAACTGTTTACGGAGAAAATCTTTGGACATGCTGGTTTGGGTTCATTGCTTTATAGTTGTGAAGTATGTTTTGCAACGAAGCCAAGAATATTTAATTTAGCAATACAACCAAGCAGTGAGGTATATTTTTAACACATATTAATAATTACCATTAATTATAATCAAAATTCACGTTAATTCTGATCAAAAATTGACGTTATAGGGGATTTGGATTTATTGTTGTAGGTTAACCCTACGTCTGACAGCGCATGGAATAAAAGGTGGAGCGTCAGGAGAAAAATGAGAATTAACCCGGTAACACTGAAGGAAAATGTGACGTAAAAACGAAAATTTCATTTGTTTTGTGTTGTTTGTATGTCTGTCACGGGGTAGGGGATTGATTTTGAGTTAAAAACCTTTTTGGAGTGACATAGAGGCCGTGTACAAAATTTTGTCTGGGTCATCAAGCGGTTTGGGTCTCTATAGTGGACAAACAAATTTACAAACATTCACTTATATATATATATATATATATATATATATATATATATATATATATATATATATGTATGTATATATATAGATAGATAGATAGATAGATAGATAGATGTAGATATGAAGGAGAAATAAAATTTCACTGGGAAATAAAATCTTGCCATTCATCCATTTCTATCATCAAGGAAATCCACTTGGGAACTGAGACGTATTCAAAACCCCTTCACAGCTCTGGCTCTGCTATATGATGCGATTAATATTATATAGGAATATAGTCCCCATTTCTTTAATGTTTGTTTTTTCCCTTTCAGTACCCCCGAGGTCGTGTCATCATTCACCCTCTAGTTATGGTTTTCTCTAAATTATTATGGTTATGGCGAACCCATTACGTCTTTTGATGAAGTCTAAGAATCTTGCATGAAATTTGTAGTCCCGGATTAGAATGATTATGGTTGAAAAGGCGTTGAGGAATTTATTCAGTAAATCTGGCCTACTGAAAATTCGAGTCTTGCAATTGGTTTACTTAAACCAGCGACCTTTTTGGTGGCAGGTTCTGTTAATCCCTTTTCCTATTGTGGGAAGCAGGTTTAGTAAAACCAGCCCCCTATTACTTACTTTGTGAAGGTAGGTGTACTAATCTCCTCGTTTGGAGACCGATGTAGGTGGAGCAACTTCCTTCTTGAAGGCAGATTTAGTGATACCGACTCCTGGTTTCGGAGGAAAGCTGTTAGGCAGGTTTCTTTAAATCACCTCTTTATCTAGGAGAGCAGATTTAGGTAAACCAACTCTCGTTTGGGAAGTCAGGTTTAGGTTAAAAGCTTCCTTTTTGGGAAGCAGGTTTCCTTAACCTTTAACCAACTTCCTTCTAAAGAGGCATCTTTGTTAAATCAGCTTTCATTTTGGAGCCAGGATTACCTGAACCGTCATCTTTTCTAGGAGACAGTCAAATGCTGTTTCTTATCCATTTTTTGTTTATTTGTATTATTGGTATATTTTGTTTGTATTTTAAGCTTAATAATTACAACTTTTGTCGAATATTTTTTAGAGATTGAACAAAAGATGACTTAATGTAGACATTTTCATTCTTAATTTTTTAATACACGTTCTTATGTATAAACAATGACAAATACCGTAATTAAAATTATTATTCACAAATTACGGTTTATAAAGTCTCTTGTATCAGGTGGCCAATAATTATATGCATATTTTTCCACCTAGACGCCTTTTCCTCCCTTAGAAGTGCAACTTCAGAAGATATTAACTATGGATTTTAGTAGCATCTGGGATGAGGTTGCTACCCCAAGCCTTTTTCGACCTACCGTACTTGATTAACTACCAGATACACAATTTATTATTTCAGTCAAGAGTGACATACTGTACTATAGTTCTTGGAGAGCTTCCAAACCGTCCCTCCTTGTCTCCGTCGAGAATCAAACGCTGGTTCCCAGTTTGCGAGCTGAGAGCGCTGCCACCGCTTCACGGGGCCTGAGAGAGAGAGAGAGAGAGAGAGAGAGAGAGAGAGAGAGAGAGAGAGAGAGAGAGAGGAGATCTTCCTTCTAGCCCAGCATGAATTGCAAGGCCCCAATCCGTAGTAAATCATCAGCGGGGCTGCTTCTAGATCTCGATCTGAAATTGTTTTATTGGACTGATACATTTTGGCAGTGGGCCGCGCTGCCGTAAAGATGTCACCTTATATCCTCTATCTGGTATCGTCATCTTTGGCTATCATGTGCGCTGTCAGCGATGTGTTTTATTGTTTAATATCGCCCATAAATCCCCGACCTCGCCGCGCGGTGTGCTTGCGCCAATCAGATATCTCTTGTTTTCGCGCGTGATTTATTTTACGGGCCCTATAAATATTTCTGCTACTCTGGGTAGCCCTTCAGATGAATGTGTTATTATTATTATTATTATTATTATTATTATTATTATTATTATTATTATACACTTTTTTTTTCTTTGGAGTGGTTGATACAAGTAAAGTACGGCATTCCGATTAATCGGCTAGTTATAAGGGATGAAGTTGCTGAACCCACGCCCTTCTTGACCGAAGCAGATACAGGTAGCGGCTTACAGCTAATTGGACCAGAGCGATCCATGGATTTATCATTGTTAACTGCCTGAAGAAACCATAAGTACTATCAGACCTGAATACATTTCCACAATACTTTAGATGATTGTTAGATTCCCACTGATTCTGTATTCTGAAGATAGATGATTTCATGTTCGAATAAGTCATTTCGTCTCTCGTGCCACTGTTTCATGACATCGTCATTCCGTCTTGTCACTGAGTTCTTGCTGAAATTTTTTTTTTATTTCTGTTTTATTTCAGTGTCGTGTAATCACATATATTACCTTCTCGTCTTTTTCATGTTATTACCTCTGTCTAATCTTTTCTTGTGCTTTGGTTTTTTTATATCTATCTCCATCGTTCATATTTGATTTATTATATACTTTCCATTGTGTCTTCGGCTTTCTTTCGTCTGCCATCTGACGGCTGACCTTTTATTTCTGTCTGCATATACTGTAGTCTCACTTCTGTCACTTTACCGTCTTGGAAAACAGTAAATCAAGGGCTGGATACACACTACATGATATATATGTATATATGTACAAATACAAACACACACACACACACACACACACATATATATATATATATATATATATATATATATATATATATATATATATATATATATATGAATATGAATAAAAGAGAGAGAGAGAGAGAGAGAGAGAGAGAGAGAGAGAGAGAGAGAGAGAGAGAGAGAGATCACTTGCAGTGGAATCCCTCTTTTGAGTAATAAAATGAACTGAAATGTATTTAGGACTCAGGCAGCCTTTCACAGCCCTTATTATGCCTGGGGCGATTACACAGCTCATCAAAACCTGAATCATTTTAATTCTTCACTTCTCTTTTTTTGAGACTTCACCCTCCCCCCGAAAAACACACCTAAAACCCGGGTAATTTATTGCATTTTTCAGACCCTTTTCATTTTGCCCGTTTTGTAAATTCTGACCCCAAAATCCAACCATTTTTTTCCTTTTTTTTTTTACTTCGTTTAAATTTTTATGGTTTCCCCTGTCGTGTGACTGCGAGGTCCTTCCGTGGAAGATTTGTTGTAAATGCATTATGATACGTATGTTCTCTCTCTATTTATATATATATATATATATATATATATATATATATATATATATATATATATATATATATATATAATATATATATATATATATATATATATATATATATATATATATATATATATATAATTTTTTATAAAGAAAAGAATACCATAGGTTAAGAAACACCACATTTTATTCGCTAGGTGTTTCATTCTTCATAAAATTCTCAAGCTGAAAAAGGATGTGGCAGTTTTCATAGTTAAAAGAAATATATCAGTCGTCAATTGCCAGCAGAACAGATTAAAGGGGTTAATAACAAAGAATACTGATAAGATCTGAAAAGTTATATACACTAACATAAAATTACTGAGCGGGTAAAGCAAAGTTAAGAGAAACATTGAAAAATAGGTGATATGTATTTTGTCTATGTTAAAATTTGGTTGTTTAATAAATACATCCATTGGCTCAGAAATTCCCAGTATGGAGTCTTCATGAAAAGCACCAAGTGTTACACTCCCATACATGCTGTAGTATTGGCGATTTGGTTGGATTGCCCAGCAAACAACCGAAACGAGAAGTTCCTTCAAGCTCAGAAGACCTTGCCCGGCCTGACATCTCAGAGGCGTCACATTGTGATGCTAGACCAAAGGTCAAGATTCATTTGATGTTTATGGCTTAACAGTGGTGGAACAGTGAGGTTACAGGGGAAAAATGAGCACCGGGTTAATATTAGAAAGCTGTATTTTAAAATATATTCCAATTCTCTTGCAAATTATTAACACCATAAATCACTTATATATGGAAGGCTGAAATAGTCAGTTTTAAATTTTATCTTGCTATTTTCACCGAGATATTTATCAAGAAATGATTTTAGTTTGTTCTCTGTTATGTTATTAGATAAACATTATTTTTGAAACAGCTTAAAAAGAATTTATTTCTGAGTGAAATGATTTTAACAGCTGCAAAGAGTATATGCTGTGTGTATTAAAGTGTTGGTGTTATTTATTTGAAAATTAAAAAGTGTAGCGTTCTCAAATGTATTCAAACCTAGGTAAAACTGGATTTTCTAAAAATGTTAAATCTTATATATATATGTTATATATATATTATACATCGGATTAAGGTCACATTAACATTATCGGGTTTTCAGTCATCGTTCTCTCTCTCTCTCTCTCTCTCTCTCTCTCTCTCTCTCTCTCTCTCTCTCTCTCTCTCTCAAAGGAAAACATGAAATACAAAAATATGTGATAGTTTCAGTCTTTTATTTGGCTTTTATTATGGGGATGAAAAGGGCCGGGAAGGGGGAAGGAGGGACTCTGTAGGAAACTACACACCCTTCGAGTCCCTATGACCAAGAGGACGTCCTTGAGGCACACAGGCAGTAGGAAAGGCCTTGGAGAGTTCCTTCTTTGGGGCATGATAGTGAGGTCAAAGGATATCAGTCTATAAATGCATGATGTCATCTGCCACAAGTCTCTCTCTCTCTCTCTCTCTCTCTCTCTCTCTCTCTCTCTCTCTCTCTCTCTCTCTCTCTATATATATATATATATATATATATATATATATATATATATATATATATATATATATACATATATATATATATAGTATGTGTGTGTGTGTGAGAGAGAGAGAGAGAGAGAGAGAGAGAGAGAGAGAGAGAGAGAGAGAGAGAGAGAGAGAGAGAGAGAGAGAATGTTAGTGACAATGACTTAGGATATTTAAGAAGGGAAAAAGGTCAAGAGATATTTTCGAGGTTAGGGAAGAAAATGAAGAAAGGAAGTTTGTCATAAAAGATGGTCGTCATTGTGTTCAGGCACACTATGTCTTCCATCTCTCTCTCTCTCTCTCTCTCTCTCTCTCTCTCTCTCTCTCTCTCTCTCTCTCACACACACACGTATTATTATTTATTGTGTGCCTCTGTCAAGGTTTTAATATAATTTCTGTCAGATTCAGTCTTTCATCGTCTGTCTGTCTCCTTCTATCTACATACCAGTCCATTGTTGCCTTCCTTCCAAATATAGAAACCTAAGCTTTTATTATGTATTATATTAGTTTTTATTTCTTAATACAGTAACCCTTTCATCTTCTGTCTCTCTGTCCGTCTATTTGTCTGTATGTCTGTCAAACATACACGATTATTGTCCCCCTATTGTTCTTTGCGTTGGACTTCCGTGATTCTCTCTCTCTCTCTCTCTCTCTCTCTCTCTCTCTCTCTCTCTCTCTCTCTCTCTCTCTCTCCTCTCCCTCCTCCTCCTCCTCCTCCTCCTCCTCCTCCTCCTCCCTCCTCCTCCTCCTCCTCCTCCTCCTCCTCCTCCTCCTCCATTTGTCATTTATAACTTCCTGCCCATGAAGAGGTATTTAGGGTTGTTAATGATGAGTTTCAATTAGATGGACAATGTAATTGGCGTTTTAGAATACCCCTTTTTATGCCTCTATCTGTACTCGGCTTGTTCGGGTCACGACAGAAGGTGAAACGTTCTCAAGCCTGGAAAGATATCTGGGAAAATGACTGGAGAGAAAGCGTGGAGGAAAAACTGGGCAGGGATAACGAAGAGATGCCTAGAAAAGAAGTCTGGGAAGAAGTGTGAGACGATTCTGGAAAAGGTTAAGAAGAATTTCTGCATAGAAATCTTTAAAACTATCCGCAGAAATGTGGGAAGTATCTTTGAGAGTAATCTTGAAAATAGTCTTCAAAGATTTATGGAAAACAATCAGGAAAGAAATGTTTTATTGTTTTTAATAAAAACTAAAAAGCTGGAAAAAACAAAAATAAATCTGGGAAGAGCGGAACTAGATTTGAAAATAATCAAGGAAAGACCTGGAAAAGAAAAGAGTGGGGAAAATCTTGAAATCATCCGTGATGAAAAACTGGAAATTAAGTTGAAAGTATGGAAAAATTCGAGAAACAGAGAAAAACTAAGAAATCTGGAAGACAGAGCCTGAAAAAAGGAAAGGGGGATATAGAAAAGAGAGAAGGTGGATTAGGAAGAGCGAATGGATGAGAAGGAAAGTGAAGAATAAGATTGGAATGAATGAATTTGCAGAAAAGAAATTTATTAGTTCAGTAAAAATGAAACGGATGAAGGTTATAAACGGTTGCGGCTCTTTAGAATAAAAATGGAGATTAGTCGAAAGACTTTGATACTAGATGGAAGAAATGCATTAAGTAAAAATATTGGAATAAATAAAATCGCTGATAGAATTTTAGCACCCTGAATAAAACAGGATTGGATTATGAGAAGAAGATAGATTGGAAAGGAGGATGTGTAGGATTGGGGAGTTTATTGAAACCTGTGGTAAGATTGGGATTGGAAAGGGCTCGAATAGTTAATAGTTGAAACACAAGGTCTGAGAAGGAAATTATCCAGAAAGATAAATAGTAATTGGCTAAAACAAAAAGCAAAAAGTAGCTTCATATAAGGAATGGAAGGCAGAATTAGTGTTGGCTGCATTTTGAGATGAAAGGCCCTTCAGTTTTACTTGGCGTAGAGTGTGCATGTTCCGAGGAAGCGTCTCTGTAGGTATACGGAACGGCAGGTATTGTGGAAGCCTTCTGAACACAGGTTTCACCCTTCTGAAAATATTGGAATAAATAAAATCAGGTTTCACCCAATAAAACAGGATTGAAGAAGAAGATAGATTGGAAAGGAGGATGAAAGAAAAAGATGACTCGTGAGAATGGGACTATATATATATATATATATATATATATATATATATATATATATATATATATATATATATATATATATATATATATATATATATATATACATGTGTGTATGTTTGTTTGTAACAAATAAAATGAAAGATTAAGTAGTTTTGTAGCAAGGAAATGAGAAGCAAATGATGGTAACAATCCTCACCGGCAAGAGGCCCTGGGATCAGTCTTTGCGCGAGCTGGAACGCTGTAGGCCCGTTCCGTTAAATCTTACGACGCCTCTGTTGACCCAAGCAGTAAATTATGTACCTGGGAGTTAGTCAAGTGTGGGGGATGCAACGGAGGGAAAATAGCGCCGATATAGCGACCTCATCCGTACGGAAGAACAGTGTTGACCATCTTGAGTCGCAACTTTGGAATTGCTGAAACGTTTCAAGGTCTAATCCCGGGAAAGATTAAGAATTTTTAGAGCAATACCTGTACTGTATAACGCGACATCGAGAATTACAAAAACAAGTAAAAATTACGCCGTAGTTTCTTTGGCGCAATCGAGTTTTCTGTTCAGCGCATAATTAAGGCCAACGAAAATAGATCTATCTTTAGGTGGTCTCTGTATAATGCTGTATGAGCCGCGGCCCATGAAACTCTCAGCCGGCCGTGGTGGCCTGTGTTGTTACGTTGCCAGAAGCACGATTATAGCTAAGTTTAACCTTAAATAAAATTAAAACTACTGAGGGCAGCAATTTGGTAGTTTTGATGATTGGAAGGTGGATGATCAACATACCAATTTACAGCCCTCTAGCCTCAGTAGTTTTGAAGATCGGAGGGCGGATAGAAAAAACTGTGCACAGAATAAAGTGCGGACGGACAGACAAAGCCGGCACAATAGTTTTATTTTACAGAAAACTAAAAATGGCAATATATTACAAAATACTGCATATACCATTTCTGAATGGAGCCATACATGACCATTGGTGAAATGGATTCAATATTTGTCTCAGCCTTAAGCGTATTCATGAATATAAGACACTAATTATTATTTTTAAAGTTTTAAAGAACCCAGATTTAACTCTCTCTATCTCTCTCTTACAGGTATGTGCTTTCGTATGCAGCCACTAATTGCGAAAAGCTGTCAGGTGAGTTCATCGCGAAATAGTCCTTTTCTTTATGTTACGATCGGTAGCCACTGTTTTGCGAGCAGACTGAAATTTCTGAGGTACTCTTCCCTAAATTTCACTATTCAATCGCTTTAGTGCACGAGAAAAAAAAAAACTTTCTCTCTTGCTTTTCTGTTTGTTATTTTGCGGACTTATACTTGAACTCCTTCAGTAAACACACACACACACGCACGCACATTATATATATATATATATATATATATATATATATATATATATATATATATATATATATATATATATGTGTGTGTGTATATGTGTGTGTGTGTGTGTGTGTGTGTTTTAATATTTTCTCTCTTATACAATTCCTATTGAAGTCAGTGGCACTATTTGTAGAGACTATTTTTATCTAGACTTTGAATCAGTCTAGACTTCTTTTTCTCGCAGGCAAGCTTCTCAGGAATAGGAATAATTATCCACGTTTATTTCTATTTACTTATTATAGTCGACGGTGGAGAAACATGAATGTTTTTCCTAATTCCTGAGAAGCTTGCCTGATGAGAAAAAGAAGTCTAAACTGATTTAAAGTTTATTAAAAAAAGATAGGGTCTGCAAATAGTGCCATTGACTTTAATTGGAATATATATGTGTGGGTGTGTGTGTGTGTGTGTATGTATGTATTTATATGTAGTCTATATATGTATATATTTATATGTATGTATGTATGTATGTACGTATATGTATATAGTGCTAGACCTTCCTAACGTTTCACATGGAGGCTTCTTCGCCCTTGTAGATTGGGAACACTTCGTACGTTCCTGTGAAGGAAGACGCCTGATTAATTTCAGGTTAATTTGCTCTGAAAAGATGGTTTTCGGGTCTTTAGATGTTTTTAGGATGAAGAGACCACATTTTCCCCTCTGAACTTGCTACTGACCCCGGCCATTATATTAGCGTCTCTTGTCCCTTTTTCTCACTTTTATTCCTTATTCCTCCTCGTCCTCCTCTCGAAAGAAAAGTTGTAACAAGAATTAACTCTTTTTCTCGTCCTTTCTAGTTCTCGTCTTTTGCATAAAATTCTCATCTCTCCCCACCCCAACCCTCTCTCTCTCTCTCTCTCTCTCTCTCTCTCTCTCTCTCTCTCTCTCTCTCTCTCTCTCTCTTTCAAACCATCATCCCTTTTCGCATTTTCTAATCGCCCCTCTTGAGGAGATTCTCCACGCCTCCTCTTCCCAATCTTCTCAATCTTCTCCACACCCTCTCATCCGCACCTCCTCCTCCTCCTCCTCCTCCTCCTCCTCCTCCTCCTCCTCCTCCTCCTCCTCCTCCTCCTCCTCCTCCTGGTGGGCCATGCATCGGCGCCGTCCAATCGCGAAATAAATTCAAGAGCTACAATGAAACGCTATTATTCAAATCACCTTAGGGCCGCTTTCTAGGATGTGTGGGGGGGATCGGAAGGGTCTTAGGGGAAAAATAGAAACGAAATTGCATCTATCATTGAGGGTGTTATTGCTGATTATGCCGCGCTTCCTAGGGATTTTTTTAGGGATTTTTTTTCTGGTCGAGGGATAGATTTTTTAGATCTTTGTATCTGACCCCATAACCCCCTTCTCCCCACCAATTCTCAGTCCTAAACCCCCTCCCCACTTTCCGAGTT
Source organism: Macrobrachium rosenbergii (assembly GCF_040412425.1). NCBI lineage: Eukaryota > Metazoa > Arthropoda > Malacostraca > Decapoda > Palaemonidae > Macrobrachium > Macrobrachium rosenbergii. Next base: position 26,760,302 of record NC_089766.1, on the reverse strand, counting down.
TCATCCTCAAATGGTGCGGCGCTTTCTCAAAGAGTTTATTTATCACACTTTTTTTATTTCAAAATATTCATAAGTTTGTTCTATAAGCTGGCTGTTTTTATATTTACATATTAGTATTTTTGTTACTTAATATCTGTAATTATTACACTCACTTTTTGTGTATATAAATACACTATATATTTACGCATATACAGTGTGTGTGTGTATATACATATATATATATATATATATATATATATATATATATATATATATATATATATATATATATATATATATATATATATATATATATATATATTTATATATTTATGTATTTAGTGATCTATATCTGTGATTACATGTATATCTATCTATCTATCTATATATATATATATATATATATATATATATATATATATATATATATATATATATATATATATATAAAATCGACACAGGAATTCGAGCAGAAATTCCTGCGACGTTGTAGCAGAGAATCTTTTATTTTTTTAAGGGTTGAGAGAGAAAGAAAATAAAATGAGAAATGGAAAATAAAGAAAACTCTCTCTTTTGCTTGTTTGGATGGGGACGTAATGTATGTGTTTATATGACAGCCCGGGCGTAGCTTCAATTGTCCGTTTTATGGATTTTATAGTTTTGTTTTTTCCCCACCTATTTTTTCTCTCTCTCTCTCTCTCTCTCTCTCTCTCTCTCTCTCTCTCTCTCTCTCTCTCTCTCTCTCTCTCTCTTTTATTTATTCATTTAACGTTTTGCTCTTCATTTTTCCATTTTTTTTATTTTATATTATTTCTGCTCGGTCAGTCTGGGATTTTCCATTTTAAAGGACGTCTGCTTCCGTTCAGGTCGTGGGAGGGCAACGTCGTTTATAGAGAGAGAGAGAGAGAGAGAGAGAGAGAGAGAGAGAGAGAGAGAGAGAGAGAGAGAGAGAGAGAGAGAGAGAGAGACTTATTAAAATCAGCGAAAATTGAGAGAGAATTATTGGAGATCAAAGTGGAAATGGGAAAGATAAAAAATGATTAAATGATGTTTAGTAAATGAGAGTGAAACTAATATGAGAGAGAGAGAGAGAGAGAGAGAGAGAGAGAGAGAGAGAGAGAGAGAGAGAGAGAGAGAGAGAGAATCTTCCAAAACTGTAAAAGTTCTGTGGAGACCGTGCTTGAAGTTCACTCGAAATGAACTTCCTTTTGGACTAGGAACTTCTCTAGAGACACAAAAACATCAGTGTGTTTTGGCGGAGTTGAATTCCTCAGCTGAATTTTGTTTTATGAAACCAAAAAACCTCTCTGTTGAAATTCGTAACTTAGACTGCTTGTACTTCGCTGAAGTACATGGCACAAATTTGAACCAATAAATATAGCCTGCAGACTAATCATTTGAGACCTGAGACTTCTTCAAAGAGACTCAGCTTCATAGAGCTTCATTGCGGAAAAACTTCTCCAGAAAAAGAAATAATAAGTATATACACTAGAACACGATCTCCACAGGAGATCAAAAAACTGCACTGGAGCCACAAACTTCTGGGAGCCGCGAGACATAAAACTTCACTGGAGCCATAAATATAAGGTCAAACCAAAGACAACTCTATCCGATGATAGGCTGCTCTATCACAGGGGCTCTGTCGCAATGGCGGCAGAG
>NC_089766.1:26751164-26753664 GCF_040412425.1 Macrobrachium rosenbergii | reverse complement strand
GAAACGTCGACCCAGCAAGGAGGAACTGAAATATACTCAGTCTAATCATGTTATTCATTTTACATTTGTTTATTCGCTTTTCACTTTTACTGGATATAGTAAGCAGCCCGACATAAATTGAAGTAATCGGACAGGTTTAGAATATAGAGGGAAGAAAGAGGCCATTAATGAATCGTCGAGCATATTTTGTGAAAGTAGTGATTGATTGTAAATTATTTGGGGTCACAACTCAGTGGCTCGGGTGACAGGAGAGGCAGAGAGCGAAGTGTGTGGTGTGGCGAAATGGTGCTATAATATTACGAGAGAACGAAGGAATAGGAAAGGATAATCAGTAATGACGATCATTTTATATTTAAAGGAAGCCCTAAATTTAGGTCGTTATATTGTAGTTACAGAAAGCTGGCCTTATACCAGCACGGGGTCTTGCTCTTACGAGCATTCCTTGTGTGCACAAAGCTTACAACATGGAATGCGCAACTTATCACAGAATGCTTATCTTATAACGGAATGCTCATCATCGGAAGCACTTGAAAAGAGAAAAAGAGCGCATACTGCGCACGTAAGCGCGAACAACGAGCCTGCTGTGGGAGCGAGGCATCTTTCTATGTTATCTTCCTTTAAAACTCTTTATTACACAGATATAAAACTTGAACAAATATACATACTCATTGAGAGGCAAGGGGGCAAGGCTGCTCTAATCCCGGGGTCCGAAGGCGAGGCCAATTACGGCACTTAAGGAAGGGGGCCATAAGGGCGGAAACGGCGCGGGAGCGAGATAAATTTCATCAGGGAAGGGACAATTACCCCTGCATTTAGATCAAACGAGTTGAAGGTTGCCAGATATGCCTTTTAAACTCTCTCTCTCTCTCTCTCTCTCTCTCTCTCTCTCTCTCTCTCTCTCGGTATCCTTTACATGTTAGTTCTTCCCTTCTGTTTCTCATCTACTTGTGTTTGTTCGGAAAACGATGTGGACGCGTGAGAATCTCTTCTCTTTCTCTTTGTTTTACTCTCTGTTTATGTTAACATTTTCCTCTCTCTCTCTCTCTCTCTCTCTCTCTCTCTCTCTCTCTCTCTCTCTCTCTCTCTCTCTCTCTCTCGTCGGCTCCCCATTGCCTCGTCTGAAGAATGGCAGTTATTGGTAATAAATGTTCTGGTTACTGTTATGAGAAAAACGTTGTATAAACGCTGAAAGTTTTGCTAAGCGAGGCGTAATAAGTTGATGCTCATTACCGCAGAATGACGTAATTGCGTCATCAGCGTCACTCTGCGTCATCTTCGATGCAGGAACATAGACACTAACCTTATATTTATTATTATTGTTATTATTGGACCAATGAGAAGATAAAGATGAATTACAAATAATGAAACCATAATACTCGAATGACATCGACGTGAAATGAATATATGTATACTCATTAAGAAATATAAATCCGTGAATGTCCTTAGGATTTGAAGAAAGCTACGCATATCTCGAATAATGATTTGAAGAAAGCTACGCGTATTTCGAATAATGATTTGAAGAAAGCTACGCTACGCATATCTCGAATAATGATTTGAAGAAAGCAACACATATCACGAATAATGATTTGAAGAAAGCTTCGCATATCTCGAATAATGATTTGAAGAAAGCTACGCATATCTCGAATAATGATTTGAAGAAAGCTACGCATATCTCGAATAATGATTTGAAGAAAGCTACGCATATCACGAATAATGATTTGAAGAAAGCTACGCATATCTCGAATAATGATTTGAAGAAAGCTACGCATATCTCGAATAATGATTGGAAGAAAGCTACGCATATCTCGAATAATGATTTGAAGAAAGCTATGCATATCTCGAATAATGATTTGAAGAAAGCTACGCATATCTCGAATAATGATTGGAAGAAAGCTACACATATCACGAATAATGATTTGAAGAAAGCTACGCATATCTCGAATAATGATTGGAAGAAAGCTACGCATATTACGAATAATGATTTGAAGAAAGCTACGCATATCTCGAATAATGATTTGAAGAAAGCTACACATATCTCGAATAATGATTGGAAGAAAGCTACGCATAACATGAATAATGATTTGAAGAAAGCTACGCATATCTCGAATAATGATTTGAAGAAAGCTACGCATATCTCGAATAATGATTTGAAGAAAGCTACGCATATCTCGAATAATGATTTGAAGAAAGCTACGCATATCTCGAATAATGATTTGAAGAAAGCTACGCATATCTCGAATAATGATTGGAAGAAAGCTACGCATATCACGAATAATGATTTGAAGAAAGCTACGCATATCTCGAATAATGATTTGAAGAAAGCTACGCATATCTTGAATAATGATTGGAAGAAAGCAACGCATATCACGAATAATGATTTGAAGAAAGCTACACATATCTCGAATAATGATTTGAAGAAAGCTACGCATATCTCGAATAATGATTGGAAGAAAGCAACGCATATCACGAATAATGATTTGAAGAAAGCTACGCATATCTC
>NC_089766.1:26733664-26746164 GCF_040412425.1 Macrobrachium rosenbergii | reverse complement strand
ATCTAAGCATCGTCTTACACCTGGTTGTTAGTCGGCTGATGTGGGTTGCTGCTAGAGTCTGGGGAGAGGCAGAGAAAAGACGCGAGGGATTATTGCTCCGTTAAAATGAAAACCATCAAAACAGGAAGGCCGCGAAGAGTTCGTGTGTGTGTGTGTCTCTCTCTCTCACTTGTCCAAGGAGGATTCTGCAACAGTTAGTGTAGCCTCATTATAAATTCACATTTATTTTCATATATCTTCTTTACGTGTAGTTTCTCTTCGTTCATTCTCTGGTATATTTCTGGGTATTTTCTTTTGTCGTTGTAACTAAATCTGGAATTATGGATTATACCGAATAGTGTGTAAATAAGGACTTATGGCTTATAGGCAATAGTAGCTAAATAAGGAATGGTTGATTTTACGCAGAAATAACTCTATATGGAACAATGCATTCTGGTAGTAGTCACAATAAACGGAAAAGTAATGTACATCCGGAAATTCCTCCTTGTATTACTTACTGTGTGGGCGTCATGGATTGACACTCGTCTCTGATTAAGAAAGCTGGAAAATAGTTCCTGGTCGGAGCTTCGGGACAGAGAGTATGTAGCCTAATGTTCTTAGGATTGGGACTCGCCGTCGTCCACCCCGGGGCACGCCGCCTCTCTCATCACTGGCTCTTATGTAAATATATGGATTGAATCTTCCCTTGTCCCAGCTTCGGACGGCACGTACCGTCCCTGAGTTCATAGCATTCTAGTGAAATGTTTGACTTCATATGTTTACATTTAAGTAGTGACATTTCATTTTTTTTATATAGTTTTGAAGTGTCTGCTATTCTGCGGACATTATTTGGAATTTGTTTATGACGTCTTTTTTATTATACACGGTAATCAGTTACAATTGATTCCACCTTCCATAATCTGTCAAACGCCATAACAGTCGCTGTGTTCTGGAGGCTTGCGGCAGCTCTGTCCGCTATTGCCTCAAAGACAACAATTTTATTATTCGTCTTTTTGTCCAGCATAATGGATATTGAAGTAATAATAATAATAATAATAATAATAATAATAATAATAATAATAATAATAATAATAATAATAATAATGCCGAACGCAAAAATGCTTATGTTTACTGTATGCATGTATATACAGTAGCCTATATATGTATGTATGTATGTATGTACACAGATATACATATGTATATTATGGGAGAGAGAGAGAGAGAGAGAGAGAGAGAGAGAGAGAGAGAGAGAGAGAGAGAGAGAGAGAGGGGTGGCCATCAGATAAAATGGAAAATATTTTCATATGGTATTTTTGTCCTTATTACATCTTGTTTTGGTAGGTTTTGCCTGATGTTTTCTCTTTCGATAGTATTCTCTCGTAATTCGAACTTGTTTGTGGTTCCTTACTCATTTCTTGATGACTGACATTCCATCTGGTGTCTTTCTCCTTCAATTCGTAATCTTCGTCTTTTATTGCTTGTCTTTTCATTTCCTGGTTTTGAAAGACTGGAGTCAGTGATAAGTAATTAGTTTCTTTGTGAGGGATTTTTAATCTGATATTGTAGTTACTATTGTCACTCGTTTATTGTGTTTTGTATCTTAATTTTCTTGGTTATGTGACGTCGAGGAAAATTACACATACACAAACACACACATATATATATATATATATATATATATATGTATGTATGTATATATTTGATTTCTGCTTATATTTTAAGTATTTAAAATGTTCTTCTCTCTCTCTCTCTCTCTCTCTCTCTCTCTCTCTCTCTCTCTCTCTCTCTCTGCAATATCTTCCTTTATCCTCTGAAGACTATCATCACTCACTTCTTATGCCTTCCTTTGACTCCTCCATCTTTCCCTCTTTCTTCTCCTCCCCCTTTCCCCTTTACGAAACCCCAAGCCCATCCCTCCCTCCCTCCCCCGACCCCTCCGATAAATACTTAAGCCAAATTCAGCTTAGTCGGGTCTTAGAAAGTCTCATCTTAGCGTTGATTAACCGCAATATTTTGCCCTCTAGAATGGCCGCCCTCTGGCTAGCTCTTCATATTGGCTTTGTATATTCACTGGCGCCCTTTGTTTGAAGGCCTTCGGGGCCAGGGGGTGAGGAGAGGAAGAGTTGGGGGGGGGGCGGTTGCAGAGGAGGGGCGTATCCATGTTTGAAGGGGGTGGGGATTGAATTTTGGGAGGTGTAATGTTGTGGGGGCCGTGTTATATAGCTGTCGTGAAATAGTGGATGTATAAGTTGAGTCTCTCTCTCTCTCTCTCTCTCTCTCTCTCTCTCTCTCTCTCTCTCCTCTCTAAAACTGACAAGCTGAGAGAGGAACGTTCGATGCCCGAACAAGGCGAGGTCGGACGATATGGGTGCGTTCAGTGAAATTCATTATGCCTCTGTTGACCTAAGCAGTGAATTGTGTAAATGGCTGTTAGTCGGTTGCTGTTTGTAGCAGCGTGACTAGAGAGAGAGAGAGAGAGAGAGAGAGAGAGAGAGAGAGAGAGAGAGAGAGAGAGAGAGAGAGAAGAATAGTGCAGACGTGAGAGTTATAAGTAGGCCACTTCAGAATGGTTTTATATATATATAAATATATATATATATATATATATATATATATATATATATATATATATATATATATATATATATATATATATATATATATATATATATATATATATATATATATATATATATATATATATATATTGCTTTACAGCAGCACTAATTCAATGCTTGTAAACCTAAAAACAACTATAGGTTAAGTTCGTTTTTATGTACTAATAATCTGATATAATAATATGCCAGTACACACGCACACGCACACGCACATACACATACGCGCGCACACACACACACCATATATGTGTATGTGCATGTATGGGTATTGGCATATCACTACATTATCTGATGTAGTGATATGCCAGTACCCATACACACACACACACACACACACATATATGTTTGCGTGTGTTGGGGGGGTTGGGTGGGTGGGTGGGTATTGGCACATCACTACATCAGATTATTTGTCCATAAAATCGAACATAAACAGCAGATCTTTAGGTTAGTTATGAGCATAGGATTGGTGGTGCCGTAGAGCACCATTGAATATTTGAATGTTTTGTCAGCGATTGCGTTTGATTTTCTGTTAACGGGTCAGTTCCCATAATTTTAGATAGTTTTAAAAGGGATCGATTTACTTTCCTTGGTCATTCATTGATCATTATACTGTAGTTATGATCTACGTCATCGTAATTATTACATATACGCAAACTCAGAAAGTAGTTGAGCCATTTCAAGTTTAACCTGCTTGATAACCTTTACTATTTAGATGACCTTTCTCTGGTCGCTTTCATCGAGTTTTTTCAGTCACTCCATCTTCTGTGTCTTTTTTATTATGTTTTAGGGTAGGCCTGTTATTTAACATTATACAGCTACGATGTCTTGTGCTATAGGTCATAGTTATTCACGTTAGTTGGATTCGCGAATGAGTAGCAGACGCTTGTTTTCGTCCGAAGAAAGCGTGATTGACAGCTTCAGTTTTCGCTTTTCGTGTCATATTGTGTGCTCAAGGTTTCAATACAGCATGAGAAAACGTTCACTGCAGCTTTCATAATTTTTCTTCTGTTTTAGTGAGTAGGTAGATAGATGTGCCAAACGTTTTCAGACGTGGCAAAAAACGTTTATGGCAACTTGATCATTTTTGCCTGAACTAGTGGATTGACAGACAGGTAGGCAGAGCTCAGGGACGGAAATCGGGTGGGTTAAGATGATTTTGGAAATCCTAAATTAAAATGCACGAAAGAGCTCAAAGAGATTTTATTAAAGTATCAGACGTTTTTTTCTGAGTGGGCGAGGGAGAGGGAGCAGCTGAATAACTGCGACGGTTTGGCAGTTCAAGCTGGCTTCACAGCGACCATGTTTATATTCATGAGAAAACAAATTCTTGAAAAATTAATTTTCTAACACATTCATTCAGCTTAAAGGTACCTCTGAATGTTCTCATACAGTTTTTTTTTTTTTTACCATGAGCATAGATGGGTACTGGAGGGCCAGCGTAGTGTTCCATAACCCTGGTCCGGTAAAACAAGAAAATAGAAATAGAATAAGTTGATTGAAATGGATTGAAGAAAGGCTTAGACCTTGGTCATGTGGTTTAGCCTACCTGACCTAAATAATTACCGACGGTGCTGTATCAGTGAGTCTGTGAGCGTGTTTGTACGCGCATGTGCGTGCGCAGCTTTGTTTATGTTTTTGTCAAGAACGTTTGCTTGCAGTCACAGAAATCTTGAATTATTTGTCAGTGAAAAGAAGAAATGGAAAGGGGGGATGATCCTCCCTCCTCATGGGTGCGAGTGATAAAATCTGGCGAGAAAGTAGGCTTTAATGTGCGTCAGGGATGGACTCTGTCCCATTGAGTTAACTGTATCATTACTGCTTCGGTCGTTGCCTTCTTACGGGGGATTGGGAAGGAGGTAAAGGCCGAGGGACAGGGAGAGTGCGGTCATGGAGATGGCATCGGGAGGTGAGGAATGAGTAAGTTTTGAGAAGAGAGTGCATAAAAAATAGATAAAAGAAGTAGAAAACGGTATGGAAAATGGAGAAAGAAGTATCTATAAGGAAGAGAATATAAAATAGTTAGAAAAAGAAAACGCGTACTTGAGGGAAGGGAGGAAAATTTACAAAAGCAACAGCAAAAGCGAAAATGATATAAAGAATATGAAGAAGAAAGAAATATTGTACATAGCAAGTATGATAACAGAAAAGATATGATAGTGAAAGAATATAAGAGAGATATAAGAAGAAAAAGTGGTAAAGGAATAGGCTAGAATTAGAAGGAGAGAGAAGCAGACGTCGAACGGAAGAGGAAGAGAACCGTGAACCGAGAGTGGAGGAAAGAGAAGAATAATTAGAAAAGAGAAGAAAAGGAAAATAAAGCGGATGAAAATAAAACAAGAAAGACTTATAAGAGGAAACATAAGAGGTCCGTAAAGTCACTATAAATGGATAAATTAAGAGTAACAAGAGAAGCGTAGAAGAAGTAAGAGGAAAGAGAATGAATAAGAGAAAGAGAAAGTTCAGGAAAGCCCAGAAGCCCTTGCCATAAAACCAGGGTGTTAACTTTAAGTTTATATTGTGCTCAAATGGCCAACAATAGACAAGATTAGGGTGAATTAAGTCCCGGCTCCAGAGACTTAACGGAAAAGGAAGGAACAGGAGAGAGAGAGAGAGAGAGAGAGAGAGAGAGAGAGAGAGAGAGAGAGAGAGAGAGAGAGAGATGGAAAGTTTGCAAATTAAGAAAGAGAGGGAGAGAAGTGACAGGAGAAAGAGTGGAAAGGAAAAAGAGAGAATGGATTGTATGTGAATTTACAAAGGAAACTAATGTGTGTGTGAAAGAGAGAGAGGGGGTGGGGTTGTTGATGGGAGGGGCGGCGTGAGTGGGGCTGAAATATGGTAAATTAACAAAATAAAGAAATGCAAAGAAAAACATAGAGAAGCGCAGAAATGTGGAGATTTAAAGATAGAAAAGTGAGAGAAATCAAACAAAGGGAAACAGAAAAGTGAGAGAAATCAAACAAAAGGAAATATAGAAAAGAGAGACAAATCAAACAAAAGGAAACATAAAAAAGTGAGAGAAATCAAAGAAAAGGAAACATAGAAAAGTGAGAGAAGTCAGACAAAAGGAAACATAGAAAAGTGAGAGAAATCAAACAAAAGGAAACATAGAAAAGTGAGAGAAGTCAAACAAAAGGAAACATAGAAAAGTGAGAGAAATCAAACAAAAGGAAACATAGAAAAGTGAGAGAAGTCAAACAAAAGGAAACATAGAAAAGTGAGAGAAATCAAACAAAAGGAAACATAGAAAAGTGAGAGAGAAGTCAAACAAAAGGAAACATAGAAAAGTGAGAGAAATCAAAGAAAAGGAAACATAGAAAAGTGAGAGAAATCAAAGAAAAGGGAAACATAGAAAAGTGAGAGAAATCAAAGAAAAGGAAACATAAAAAGTGAGAGAAATCAAAGAAAAGGAAACATAGAAAAGTGAGAGAAATCAAAGAAAAGGAAACATAGAAAAGTGAGAGAAATCAAAGAAAAGGAAACATAGAAAAGTGAGAGAAATTAAAGAAAAGGAAACATAAAAAGTGAGAGAAATCAAAGAAAAGGAAACATAGAAAAGTGAGAGAAATCAAAGAAAAGGAAACATAGAAAAGTGAGAGAAATCAAAGAAAAGGAAACATAAAAAAGTGAGAGAAATCAAAGAAAAGGAAACATAGAAAAGTGAGAGAAATCAAAGAAAAGGAAACATAGAAAAGTGAGAGAAATCAAATAAAAGGAAACATAGAAAAGTGAGAGAAATCAAAGAAAAGGAAACATAAAAAAGTGAGAGAAATCAAAGAAAAGGAAACATAGAAAAGTGAGAGAAATCAAACAAAAGGAAACATAGAAAAGTGAGAGAAATCAAAGAAAAGGAAACATAAAAAAGTGAGAGAAATCAAAGAAAAGGAAACATAGAAAAGTGAGAGAAATCAAAGAAAAGGAAACATAGAAAAGTGAGAGAAATCAAACAAAATGGAACATAGAAAAGAGAGAAATCAAACAAAAGGAAACATAGAAAGTGAGAGAAATCAAACAAAAAGATGCTTTAAGTAGAAAAATAGAACAGAAACTTGAATAAATATCAAGGTAGATAAATAAACAGTATAATTAATAAGAGAGCAGAAAATAAGGAAACGGCGAAATGAAAGGAGAAACGAAGGGTTATGGATAAACAAGAGAAATGATAAACATAAAGAGATTTTGGGAATTAGATCATAAACAGGGATTGAAGTGGTAATGATGAAGTGATGATAATCGAGGATTAACGTCGGAGGGGAATGTCATCCATGTTAAATAGAGAGAGAGAGAGAGAAAACAACACATACATACATTATATATATATATATATATATAGATATATATATATATATATATATATATATATCTTCTTCTTCTTCTTCTTTTAACGTGAGGAAATGGGGTAAGCACGATGCCTTCTTTGAAGGACTTTTGATTTGGCTTTGGGGTAGACCGTAGTCTCGATCGGTTGCAAAATATATATATATATATATATATATATATATATATATATATTTATATATCTATTTATATCTGTCTATCTATCTATCTACAGTATCTATATATATATATATATATATATATATATTATATATATATATATATATATATATATATATATATATATATATATATATATTAATATAAATGAACTGAACTCGCGTCTGCTAGATCTGTGGATCTCTCCCACGCAGTTGTAACCCGGTACTATCGTCTGTTGGCGTGAAGAAGAGCGTCATGGTAGCAACATCGTCCATAGAGACTTTCTGAGAAATCGGAAGGGTATTATAGCCTTGTGGAGCTACCCGTTCCAGAGGGGGAAATATGCATAGTGAAAGATATGCTGTGGATTATGTATTGGTAGTCGTGAGTCGACTGTGGTGTGGCAGAACCAGAATGCTAATAGCACCTGTGGCGACACACCCTCTCTTGAAAGGAAAAGGCGGTAGGGAAAAGAATGAGAGAAATAGTTTCAGTTATTTCGCAAATCTGATCGTACATCAGGACACTCCTTGGGTCTTCCGTTTGCATATCATTAGGAATATTGACAAGGAATTTTCTCAGCCAATTGAATCGTTAAACAAACTGTCCCTTTATCTTGCTTTATTATGTTTCCACTCCCCTTTTCCCTAATTCCCGGTGTTTGCTCTCGATTCAGAAAAGGTTTCGAGAGTTATGTTAAGTAGGAGCGCCGACTGTATGCACGATTGTGCGTGGTTGAATGTCGTCAAGTCTTTCGTGTGAACCTTGACAAATTATTAACCAGTTCTTCAACCGGAATTACGAATCATCTCATCCACAGTGCGATAAGAAATACCCTGTTTAATGTTAAAGGTGATAAGCCTTTTTTAAATATATATATATATATATATATATATATATATATATATATATATATATATATATATATATATATATATATATATATATACAGAGAGAGAGAGAGAGAGAGAGAGAGAGAGAGAGAGAGAGAGAGAGAGAGAGAGAGAGAGAGAGAGAGAGGCCATGCATTTGTGTGAATGTTGACAATTAGGTAAGAGTACATACTAACCTCCACCGTCCCTTCTTTTGAACCTATGTAATTAAATAAATATATTTATTATTTATTCCTCTAGCTATCTTATGTTATTTAGCTTTCAGTCAAGATATCTACTTCCTGTACATGTCATTAATCCACCTGTTTCCCTCTCTTTCCAGGTACGTCAGTTCATTACATCCACAGGTGATGGGGTCCTTTCAGGTAAATATCTTTCTTTTCTTCAATTCAGAGGCCGTTCACCGGGAATAGCTGATGCCTTTATCTAGCCTAGGCCTGAATAAACAGAGGATAATAATTAGGATGGAGGATGGGAGAAACCTGGAGGAAAACGGAGACTAGGAGATTTTCAAAGCTTGGGGGCAAAGGGAACTAAGTGTCAGTCACTTTGCAACTGCCATGGTTCGAGTCCCGAAGAAGCTGGGAAGCCTGAGGCCTCTTCCGCTAATCTCAGTACCTAGCATTAGTTTGCAGTCATTGTTGGGGAGGCATAGGAGTAGAGACCCCATTCCAAATGGCTTGCTGGAAACTGATGGGCAGCATCTTCTTAGGCCAGAACCCGCCCTCCAGCTCATATGGGAATAAGGTATATAAATATATATTGAAATAGCCACAGTGCCCTCTTAGCTTCTCGTGGTTTTGTCGGTAACATGACCCCGTTCTGATGTTCTGGATGTGGGTTCGAACCCTGCTGCAGACGGCAGAATTTCTTCATATTCTTGCATTTGTATCTCAGGCTATCCAAAGAGTGTGAGCAGTTCGAAAAGGAAGAAGCTCTGAATGACATTCGATAAACTCTCTCTCTCTCTCTCTCTCTCTCTCTCTCTCTCTCTCTCTCTCTCTCTCTCTCTCTCTCTCTCAACACACCCATTCACTATCATAGAATTCAACAAATTTAGGCTGTGTACACATGATCAAGTTTACCTGTCATCTCTTCTGTCAGTTAATCGAAACTGCTATTAAAACTTAGTGTAGACAACAGTTTGTGGGCGGAGACAGTCCACTCACTAGAACGGATGATCTGGTGGTATTACATAAATAATTTCTGACTAACTGACAGGTAATTGCACGTGTGGACAGGTTAGCATCAATTTTGTGACAGTTTGCCGCCGTATTTCATGTGGGAAGTATCACAGACTCTGATCAGAATATGAATAAATTAAGTATAGACTTTTTTTATGTCACTGTTGGATCCTTCAGCGTTATTTGTAGGCCATTATTAGTCCAAATCATACAATAAACATTTAAAACAATATTTCTGTGTGATGCAGACAATTTGTTAGAGGCCTAGGACTATGATGTCTTTTTATATGTGTTACTGTAATGAAAGTAAACTTCAGCGTTCAATTCATAAAACACCGAACCAACCTCTCAGTTCTAATTTAAACTCATCCATTAATATTGGATGAGAATAGATGTCTTTTTTTAATAAGAAATATTTACTTCTTTCTTATTATCAAGTGAATTGCTGCAACAGTTAGCCCTCCACCCCCTCGTCACATGAAGAAAAAAAGTGGCAAAACACTTTCCTATACGGCTAATTTCAACTCGTGATAGGCTACGTGTTCTTTATATTAGTTTCAGGGACGTTTTTAACATAAAATAATAAATTACAAAATACCTTTACAATGACATCAAATTACTTAATGTAGAATTAAGTATAAAGTTACACGGATCGTTAGAAAAAAATATTACCGCTAAGCATGTCCGTACAACATTTATAAACTTGGTCATTTCATACCTTTGGTATCACCTATTCATTATCAATCATATCATTAATTTATATATTTCACCTTCATTACGGCGCTGAATAATCATGATGGGTTCCGGCGCTTGGGCTTCAAGACCTAAATATCATAATCAATCAGTCAATCAATAACACAGTCATGAATCAAACAAAATCTTTCTCTTCCTGGAGGAATGTTAGGCAATCGTTTATTTATTGTTTTGAATAAATACATGTTGAAAAAAGATGGAAATGAATATACATCATTCTAATATATAGCCATAAACATTATATTTTCCTAAATGATGGCAATACTATTCCTTACTGTGTATGATTACATCAGCAAAAGGTTAGTAATTGACGTGTTCTGTAAGCTGTGAGCACCTTTGACGTTCCTCGAAGTGCGGTAGTTGCCTTTTCTTAATTTAATCCCTGTTTGCACTGTATACATTTACCCGCTGTACACGTAAATTCTGCAAGTGCCTCTCCAAATGTAATGATCTACATTCCTGTAAAATTTTAATCTAGAATTTTCAGTCATTTTCTTCCAGGTAATCAGTACCAAGCAACGTGAAAAAACACATCTTCCGTATGCAGTGAAGTGTTTTGCCAATTCGCACGATAATTAATTCCAACTGTCAACCGCTGGAGTGTCCAAGTTGATATTTCAATTATTCGAGACCTCATTTAAACTGGCTTTATAAATAAATACGTCATGATAACGAAATACGTCACCGTAACGTCACGAAGCAGTCGCTATAGCGAATTCAGAAGGTAAAAATGAGGAAGAAACTAACGAATTTAATGAGGAAATTCGCATTTGTCGGGCTACCATACGTCTGAGAGTTTGCAGTGAGAGGAGTTTAATGGCAACACCAACAGAAAAGTTGGAGCTTTCCACCCAAGCTACTTCTGACTCCCATAACGGTACTGAAGAAAAGGTGGATTAAAAACGAAAATTTCATTTGTTTTGTCTTTGTTTGTGTGTCTGTCACGGGGTAGGGGTTTGATTTTGAGTTTTAAACCTTTCTTGGGCGACATAGAGGCCGTGTGCAAAATTTTGTCTGGTCTGTCAAACGGTTCGGATTTCTATGGTGGACAAACAAATCTACAAACATTCACTTTTATATATTTGTACATTTTGTACATTAGTAGAATACTGTTCTCCAGTGTGGATGTCTGCTTCTGCCAGAGATTTATCTCATTGAGATAGAGTGGCTCGTGGTGGTAGGTTTCTGTTTCCTAACATTAGCAGTTATGACTTAGACCGTCGACGGATGGTTTCGTGCTTGTCAATTTTTCATAAGTTGTATTTTAACGGAGATCTTTCACATTCACAATTGATCCTTGATCCTCTTTGACTGCCGAGAGAAACAAAATTTGCTGAACAGTATGTAGTAAATGTGCCTCGCTGTCGAACTTATCAGTTCCAGAGATCCTTTGTTCCTCACACCATTGGACTGTGGAAAAGTCTCTCTGAGGACGTTGTGCAATTGAATCCTCAAAAGTTCAAGCGAAGATGCAATGCATTACTAGCTTAAGCAATTCCCCTTGTATTTTATCATTTACTCACACCTTTGTCTATTTATTTATTAATTTATTTTCTCTTTTCTAATAAACTGATCTCTTCTTTCTGTATTTCCCATTACCTTCTGTTACTTCTTTCGAATGAACACCAAATTCTTTGGAGGCTTTATTTTCAAGTCAATGGCTCCTATGGGCTTGTTCCATACGAATAGGGTTCGTCTTCTGAATTATAATAATAATAATATATAGATATATCTTTCACTATACGCCATTTTCCTCTTTGGATGGCTGGAACTGGAAGGGTACTGCCTTTCTGGTTCTCAGCAAGTCTTAAGGTTGAGATTGTTAGCCTCACTCCCGTTTTCTTGCGCGTGGAAATGCGGGTACCCATTTACAGCTAGGTGGGTGGTCGGCCTGAAACGATCCATAGACCTAAAATACGTGAGCCGTGCATGCACCACTCAACCACGGTGCTCGGTTTGGTTTCTCTCTCTCTCTCTCTCTCTCTCTCTCTCTCTCTCTCTCTCTCTCTCTCTCTATCTATATATATATATATATATATATATATATATATATATGAATTTTATCACATCATCTTCGTGATTCATATACAAGCATTACACCACAAATGTCCTTTAATATCCAATTGCTCTACCTCGGAAATAATATATTTTCATCTGTGTTATCCGAAGGGGAATTTTTTTAGTTGATAATAAGTTCGTCGTCTCGTGGCCTCGAACCACGGAAGAACAAGAACTCAGGACTACAGTGACGCTTTTAAACCACAAGGCCATATACATATATATATATAAATATATATATATATATATATATATATATATACACAGTATATATATATGTATGTATATATATATGTATGTATATATATACATACAGTATATATATATATATGTATATATATATATATATATATATATATATATATATAGTAGATATATAGTGTGTGTTTGTGTTAGTTTGTTTCGGGTATGAGCCTCAATTGCCATAATAAACAGCCAGAGCAAATGGTATCCGTTGATTGAATCATTGTCGATAGGATATACTCGCCCTTTGCTAGGATTATGGTGGTGTGTAGGCCTAATGGTATCTTTTTCCTGAT
>NC_089766.1:26703664-26728664 GCF_040412425.1 Macrobrachium rosenbergii | reverse complement strand
TGCTCCTGATGGAAATTCGATGGCATGTCTGTCTGTCTGTCTGTCTGTCTGTTTGCCTGCTTGTCTATCTATCCTTTAACCTCGCTTTTAACTGGATCCGTCAAGATAGGTCTTGATATATATATGCATGATTCTTATTTAATGTCATTATTTATGTTCATTTGTTTTATTGTGTTAATATTCCCCTTTATAAGTTTATTCTTGATTTCGTTTCTTTTCCTCAATGGACTGCTTTTTCTGTCGGGGTACTTGGGCTCGTATACGGCATTTTGCTTTGTTGCCACTTGCTTAGAATAACAACAACAATAATAATAATAATAATAATAATAATAATAATAATAATAATAATAATAATAATAATAATAATAATGGAGAAACAAATCCACAGTTATGTAAATGTACATATATTTTAAGATAGATCAGTACAGGTAGCTTCGGGAATCTGTAGTGTTTTATCTTTAAATATATGTACATTTACATAACTAGATTTGTTTCTCCATTTGAAGATGCTACTATGAGTATTTTCTATTCTAATAATAATAATAATAATAATAATAATAATAATAATAATAATAATAATAATAATAATAATTCCTTTCCATTGGTAACAAAAGGTGAGATGTGGCGCACCCTTTCGCAACACATCTTGTTTACGCATTCGCCTCCTAACGATTGTTTCATATTGCATCTGCGAGGTTTACATCTTAAAAACCGTTTTCCTCTCAATTTCCCTTTCAGCGCGGAATGGCCTCATAGGTGCCAGCGCTTGGCCTAAATTTTATATTCTATTGCAGTCCTCTCTAAAACTTTTCTAGGAGCTCCTCGTTTGATGCCATGCTCTCTGATGACAATTATTTACATATCCCATCTGTGGAAGCCACCAGTTGCCTGCAGTTGCCGGCCTTTCACACTTGAGGCAATTGGTGGTAGCCACCGGTGGTGGCCATCGGCTGCCCAGAGTGAAAGGGGCCGAAGAGCTCATACCATTTCAAGTAGAAGCAGGAGGTGCACCGATTACAAGAACACAATCAAGTTACAAATATAATTCCAATTGGGGCTATTTTCGGCGCAGTAGAAATAGTGGAGGTACTGAGGACAGGACTTTGCTGAATAAACAGTGACTGAAAACTGATGACTGTACAAGGATCTTGAAGTCTCTGTACGAAATATATTTACATTCAAAACAGTCGTATCATTTAGCAGAGCTTTCCTAGCTGTTTTGAAGCCTTGATGTGTTTTGTTTTTTGCCTTTAGAATTGTATCATTAGTTTGTTACTTCATGTCACTCAGTTAATGTTATGTTTGTTGTCTTCTATAGTCTCGCAAATGAGATTTGGTCCCGCAACGTTGGCCTTTTGTTGATAACTGGGAAATGTTAAGTAGGCCTCTTGATGTTAATGAAGAATATTTCCCTAGTATTCTCACTCAAAGGATACGTCATATGCCGCTTTCTCATCTAAAGGATATAAACTCGACTGGTGCATATCGCCTTTTCAATACTGGGATACTTGTATCATTTCCCCACTCTGTAAATCCAACGATACATACCTTACTCACTTGAAAGATGCGTCTCATTCATCTCCCTCGCGGAAAGGATACATATGTGTTCCCTCTCACTTGAATAACATATCTCCCCCAATTCGTTAACTGGAAAGATACCTATGTAGACTATCTCGGTTATATTCAACATATCACTGACTTAAAAGGTACATGTATTCTTCGTCGCTTTTCGTAGTAAATGCATCTCTTTAACTCGAAGTATACGTAGTCCGAAAGGTTCCTGTCTCTTTCGTTATTTCTCGAACAACATTTCTCATCATCTCCAGAGATACGCAATTCCTTACCTCTAACTCCGAGGGCATTTAATTCCTCCATCCCTGTACGTCCAGAAAAACATATTTCCTCCCTCTCATTAATTCTAAAGACACATTTCCTCCATCTCTGTAACTCCCGAGAAACACAATTCTTCCATCTATCACACTCTAAAGACGTGTCTACTCCACCTCTCTCACTCCAAAGGCTCGTATCTCCCTCCATCTCTCTACTCCCAAAGCTATATATCGCCCCATCCATCTACCACGCGACACCTATCCTCTATTATCCCAGTTACATTGCATCCAGAGCACGCATCTTCACCCATCTCTCGTGCATGCGAAGATATATGTCAGCTTTACCTTTTAAGATGCTGTATCCCCTTACAAATCTCATGGGCAAATAAACCTGCTTCTGTGATAATATATCCGCCTTCATCCATCTCTTACGCATCCTGAGGTGTTCATCGCCGCTTTTTGTGATGCTGCAGCCTTCCTCCTCATCTCTTGCCTCCAAAGGCATACGCGTTTGGATATTGTATCCCCTTCCCTTATCTCTCTTTCATGGGAAGGCATACAACAAGCCCTCCCACCATCAATGATACTGTATCCCCCCTTCCCCAATCTCTCTCTCTCTCTCTCTCAGCTCTAACTGTGAAGGTAGTGAGGTCCGGGGTAGAGAGACACCATATGTTTGGCAGGTGTATGCGAGTGTTGTTTTTGTGTAATGTTTGGCCCAGATCACATGCTTGTCTTAACGGAGCTTTTCAAGAGTGGAGAGAGAGAGAGAGAGAGAGAGAGAGAGAGAGAGAGAGAGAGAGAGAGAGAGAGAGAGAGAGAGAGTCCCACTCAGCCATACCTTTTGACGGAAATTCGAGAAGAAAAACAAGATAAGGGAATCGACTAAATTCTGTTAGCAATGAATATATTAACAAATTAAAGCACGATCTGGTACCTTGTCACTGATAGATAACAGAAATAGATACTATGCCGAAAGCATAAACAAAGAGTCCAATAGTTCTCATGAGAGAGAGAGAGAGAGAGAGAGAGAGAGAGAGAGAGAGAGAGAGAGAGAGAGAGAGAGAGAGAGAACCATACAATTACTAATGCCAGGGCTGTAATAGAATACGTTTTTAATTCATTAAAAGAATGCAGATGTTCGTCTGTATGGGGGATATATTTAGAGAGAGAGAGAGAGAGAGAGAGAGAGAGAGAGAGAGAGAGAGAGAGAGAGATAAGACCACGTGATGACTAATGATAAGGATGTCATATGAAACATTTTTGCATAACGCCAAAAAAAAGACAATTTTCATATGAATGTGAGGAGAGAGAGAGAGAGAGAGAGAGAGAGAGAGAGAGAGAGAGAGAGAGAGAGAGAGAGAAGAGAGAGAGAGGAAAACAAAATGATAAATTTGACGTTTTCTCCGTGCATTTTGTGTTGTGAGTTGTTATCAAATTGTCGTTTTTCTTACGTTCCTGTGATATTTTCGTATAATTTTCAGAATTTACCTTCGTCCTTCCGTGTATATAGTGATTTGTACTTCTCTTTCATCAGCAAACATACATACATTCATATATATATATATATATATATATATATATATATATATATATACATATATATACATACATATATATATATACATACATATGTATATATATATATAGATATATATATATATATATATATATATATATATATATATATATATATATATATATATATATATATATATATATATATATATATATATATATATATATATATATATATATATATATATATAATGTGCGTGTGTGTGCATATGTGTAGAGAGAGAGGAAGGGAGAATTTTTAAAAATATATTGTCTATATGATTAAGAGAGACAGATGGCGGGAAGAGATTATATAATGAAAAGTGCGACAAGATATCCCATCGCCCTTGTGTCAGTTTCGCTTGATATTACCAGTAAGAACCATTTCTTTATTAGTTTTCTGTAAAAGAAAACTGTTGCGATGCCTGTTCCTCTGTCCGTCCGTACTTTTTCTGTCCGCCCTAAGATCTTAAAAACTACTGAGGCTAGAGGGCTGCAAATTGGTATGCTGATAATCAACCCTCCAATCATCAAATATGCCAAATTGCAGCCCTCTAGCCTCTGTAGTTTTTATTTTATTTAAGGTTGAAGTTAGCCATGATCGTGTGTCTTGCAACCCTATAGGTGCCAATAACACAGGCCACCACGGCAGCGGCTGAGAGTTTCATGGGCCGTGGCTGAGTGTTTAATACAGCATTATACGCTGTACAGAAAACTCGATTGCGCCGAAGAGACTACGTCGCATTTTTTACTTGTATTACTCTCTCTCATTGCGTCTCCAAGACAGATATAAGGATCCCGTCACTAAGTACCTGTTGTGAATGCTTCTAGCAGGCGGTAATTAGCAATCGCAAAGTGCACGAAGCTGCCTTTGCTTGTCTGTTTGTTTGTATGAAAGGCTCTCTCTCTCTCTCTCTCTCTCTCTCTCTCTCTCTCTCTCTCTCTCTCTCTCTCTCTCTATTAAATAGTACTGCACTAAACAGTACTGTAGCGCTCTTGTTACAGGAGTCGAGAAAATATTGTTTTGATATAGGCACCTCGCTTCTGCAAGTGGAAATGAATTTAGCAATTATTTTGGAGAGAGAGAGAGAGAGAGAGAGAGAGAGAGAGAGAGAGAGAGAGAGAGAGAGAGAGAGAGAGAAGTACTTTTTGTCTAAAAGAGAGTGGTTTACAAATTATATTTTAATTCACATTGCAATTGTTAGGGATAAATTTTCGAATCTATCTATTTATTCCGAGATAAAAGTACTTCGGGCAGTACTTGGATAAACAGCAAAAACTTATATATATATATATATATATATATATATATATATATATATATATATATATATATATATATATATATATATATATATATGTGTGTGTGTGTGTGTGTGTGTGTGTGTCTCTTTATTACATATAAATAAATTGTGTTGTAGTTTTCTTTTTTTTTTAAGAAATCCCAACTTCTGTGGTGTATTTGGAACCAATACACAGTAGGTGTGATGAAATCAGGAAGTTCCGATGTCACTGTGGCTATTATTGATATGACCAGCAGATCGTATATATATATATATATATATATACATACATATATATATATATATATATACACACATACACACATATATATATATATATATATATATATATATATATATATATATATATATATATATATATATATATATATATATATATATATATATATATATATATATTAGAGGCCCCCTCCACAGAACAAATGAAAAGTTATGAAGTTTTCTGCTGTAGCCTATCTCCAAGTATATTATTTTAAGTTTCTAATAAGCTATTTTTCATTTTGCATTTCTTGTATTTTCAGACTGAGTGACGGAGTTACATACAGCCATGGCTAACGACTTGGAGGAAATCAGATGGATTGACCGAATCCGGGCTATAACCGCCAGAGAGGCCGGGGATGCTGGCGCATCTTTCATTTCTTGTTCCTGGATAGCTAAATACATTAAAAGTGATGAATCCTTTGTTAAAAGAAACTGAAACAAAAATCCATATGACTGTCATTGCGAAAAGAGTGAGAATCTTGGAAGGCCTGAAGTCCTTTCTCAGGAGTCAAAAGACATCATAGCTGAGTCAGTGGGTAGACCAAGAAAGTCTTTACATAAATTGGCACTTGAACTAGAAACAAAAAGGGGAAAGAAGAGAAGTCATAGTGCTGTATGTCGTGAGTTGAAAAAATGTGGTATCGAGCCATTTCATGTTATCAGCAAGCCCAACATCACTCAGCAACAGAGAGAAGACCGTGCATGGTTTTGTGGTTCATTTCTTAAAGATTGTGATGAAGCTGACTTTCTCCATGTTGCCGCATCAGATGAATTCTTCATTTACACAGTCAGGAAGCCAAATCATAAAAATGACATCATTTGGGCAGCATAGTTGGATGATATCAGTGATGACGTGCACTATCACCAAGTTGTGAAATTTCCTGAATGTTTGGGAATTTTTCTCTGTTTCACAGCCAAACGGTTAATGTGGATCATCAAAGAAAAAGGACAGTCATGGAAGGGCGAATACTTCAGAGAAACTGTGCTTACTGGTGGAGTATTTCCTTTCCTCAAAGATCCTGAAAATGTGTTATCTGTTGAAGAAGTCACATTTTTGAATGATAAGGCACCAGGTTTCAAGGCTCTTCAGACACAGGAACTGCTTCGAAACAGTGGTATCGATTTCTTCTCGTCAAGTGAATTTCCAGGTATCTCCCCTAACCTTAATGTGTGTGAAAACATTGGTAGTATCTTAAAGGATCGTGTTGAAGCGCGCACAGTGAATTATGATGGTATACCAAGCCTCGACGACCTGCGAAGAGAGGTGACCGAAGTGCTCAGGGAAATGGAGTTTGAGTCTCAGCTTTTTTACGATTTGGTGAAATCATACCCCTCAAGAATGCAGGCTGTGGTACAGGCAGATGGAGGCCACACAAAATATTAAATACTCAGAGAGAAACTTAAATAAATACCTGTTGTGAATTACTTTTGTTTTTGTCCATATCAATTTTAGTTTATGCTGTAGAGGGGGCGGCCTCTAATTTCAGAAACACCCCATATATATATATATATATATATATATATATATATATATATATATATATATATATATATATATATATATATATATATATATATGTTTGTGATATATATATAATGTTTGTGATATGTATATATCTATATGCATACATCTATATATATATATATATATATATATATATATATATATATATATATATATATATATATATATATATATATATATATATAAATATTTAATGTATCTGTATGTTTGTGTAAGAAAATGGGTGAGAGTATTTTGTGATTGAAGGAATAGGAGCAATGCAGGGTGATGAGAAGTGTGTATGATTCGGAAGTTTTATTAGAGAGAAGGAGACGAAGACCCAAGAGGGGTCGTGTAGATGAGGTGGAAGAGGCAATGGAAGGGAGGAGCCTTCAGGGTCATACAGTTTTTATTGGGGCTTCGACGTTCTGTGAATGAGTTAATTTTGTGTGGTCATTTTCTGCGCAGAAGTTTCTTCTGCAATTCAGTCGCTAAAGCTTGAAATTGGCGTGACCAGCAGTGTGTTGGCTTTTTCAGGAGTTACTTATTTCGGAAAGCAGCATTTTTATGGAAAATTATATATATATATATATATATATATATATATATATATATATATATATATATATATATATATATATATATATATATATATATACATATATATACACATATATATATATGTATCTGTGTGTGTGTATGTAAGTCGTCAAAAAACGCCGCCAAATATAGGCAAGAAAAAAAACTTCTCGCTGGCCCAGCAATTCTTTCTATCTTTCTACGAATATTTCTTTCTTGCTTTTTATTTTTCTAACAATTTTTAAAAGTCGGAGAATGGAGTCTCGTCGTCAAATTCTACAGCAGGGAAGAATTTTCTTTACAGAACGAAGAGCCGCTTTTTCTTTTCCTAAAAAAAAGGAAGAGAGATCTATAGGAGAATATAATAAAAATTGGCAATTTTTTTATTCCCTTTCTTTTCACTTTTTTATGGAAACCGATCCTTTATCTTGTGAGAAAAGAGCGAATGAGACGCAAGTTGACGGGAATGGCGACTGCTTGATGGTAGATCGATTTTCTGCTTTCAAAATGAGATAGATTCAGCGCATCTGCATTGAGGCAAGTGTATAGACAAAAACGACTAGGCATGCGTATTTTGAAGGTACGCGTATGGGCTCTCACTCAAACTTATTGTCTGTGTTTGTGTCGTCGTCATCATCATTATCGCCTCCAACACGCTTGCAACGAAAAGGGCCCACTGGAATTCTGCCACTTATGTTTTCCCGTGTTTTATCTTTCACAAATCTCCACTCATCTGCCTCCTTTCTCTCGGTTCTCACCCAAGTAGCTATGAATTTATATATATACAGTATATATAGGATAGGATCTTCACTAGTGAAGGGTCCCAGATTCGATTCCCAAGGGATTTGATTGTTGTGGGTTGTATCCAAGTTGGATAAGGGCAAGAGGCCAGCAATCTCATCCCAAAAAATTACTGGGAACCAGGAGCTTATATATATATATATATATATATATATATATATATATATATATATATATATATATATATATATATATATATATATATATATATATACATACACAGTATATTCATATAAATAATATATATTATACATCAGACAAGAAGGTACTAGCTAGGATAAGGGGGAGTCAGTGGAGTGTCAGGGGCGGGACTTGTATACGTGGGAGAAGAAGAGGGTCTTCCAAGAGAGAGAGAGAGAGAGAGAGAGAGAGAGAGAGAGAGAGAGAGAGAGAGAGAGAGAGAGAAACGGTGGTAATAAAGAGGTCGCGGTTTCTAATATAATCTCAAAGAAAGTCTTACGAGACTTGTGAGATCATAGCCGGTGCCAACTACATCATTCTTATTCACGCCTGAGAGAGAGAGAGAGAGAGAGAGAGAGAGAGAGAGAGAGAGAGAGAGAGAGAATCCCCTACCGCCTTCCCTCAACCTACCCCTTCCCCCTCCCTCTCTTTCTCTGTCCTTCCTCCTGTTTCCTACTCCAACTCTTCCCTTCGACCAACAGCACTTTTATGACAATTCTCTCTCTCTCTCTCTCTCTCTCTCTCTCTCTCTCTCTCTCTCTCTCTCTCTCTCTCTCATATTTTTTCATGTACATATTTGGATTTTAGCGTCTACTGTCACTGGTTTACAGTTTTATGTATTTTCCTTCCGTATTCCTTCAGTTCCTTCCGGAGACTTATCCCTCAGCATCGCTGAACCCCCCTTTCTCTCTCTCTCTCTCTCTCTCTCTCTCTCTCTCTCTCTCTCTCAGGGTTAGAGTTACATGATTCGGTGTAGGGTTACAAAGGAAACGAGCAAAATGAAGAAATGAATTGTGTCACTTTTTCTTGGTGGAGAGAGAGAGAGAGAGAGAGAGAGAGAGAGAGAGAGAGAGAGAGAGAGAGAGAGAGAGAGGAGAGAGAGAATATTCTTATAGTGAATGATTTCATCCCGTCGGACTGTGTATTTTTTTTTTCAATTATGAAAGTGATAACATATGTTTTGCCGAAGCACTGATTTCACTCCCTATAGCTATACAGTATATATATATATATATATATATATATATATATATATATATATATATATATATATATATATATATATATATATATATATATATATATATATATATATATATATATATATATATATATAGCCTCTATGCGTTATATATAATGTATATGTTATATATACACATTTATACATTATGTATTTATGTAAAGCACACATGGCTGCGATCCACAACAGGTGAACAACACTCATTCTTTTTGTTGGTTAACAAAGCGGCAGTAAGTTTTTAAGGAAAGTGCCACATAACTACTAAATAAATTTCATAAAACCATAAATGATTTTTCCATGATAAATACATTCGATTTCTGAAACAGGCGAGGAAAGGAAGGGTCCTTTCCTCGTCTGTTTCAGAGATCGAATGTATTTATCATGGAAAAATATTTATGGTTTTATGAAATTTATTTAGTATTTGTCTTTTTACGTTGAAATGCATAACTGTTCAATGCTAATCACGAACATTCTGGGGCTAAGGAAATAGGTAATAACACGTTGTTATTATTATTATTATTATTATTATTATTATTATTATTATTATTATTATTATTATTATTATTATTATTATTATTATTATTCTACTGCCAGGCCACCAACTGCATTTAAGTGAAAGCATCTATTTTGTCAAGTAAAAGGGCGTAGGGCTAGCAGTCTCATTCCTAAAAACTTGTTGAGAAATCGTAAGGTTTTAAACGTCAAGCTGTATCGCCTAAAAAACTGAAAAATGTGAATTGCAAAATAAATTATTATTATTATTTTTATTACTACTACTACTACTACTGATAGTACTAGAGGTGAACTTAAATCGCATTTTAGTCTGATATTTTTACCAAAGCTTTGGTATGTGTAATATGCCATTCCTCTGCCAGCTTCTCTCTCTCTCTCTCTCTCTCTCTCTCTCTCTCTCTCTCTCTCTCTCTCTCTCTCTCTCTCTCTCTCTCCGTTGAGTAATATATTTGCGATGTGTTCTTTTGATAATTTCATGGTATTGAAGATGTATGTAAAATGATAAGGGAGTGAAATTTTTTTTTTTACTTTGGTTGATGGTATTTTGTTGATTATTATTATGATTATTAGTAACAGCACTATTTATATTACTTCTTGTATATAAAGTATTGTTACTATTTTAATTATTGTAGTCATTATTAGCTCTAAGCTCAAACATGTGCACAGTTGCAAACATATAAATAAATAAAAATAAATAAATTTATATATATATATATATATATATATATATATATATATATATATAAATATATATACCTACCTATGTGTATATCTGTATATATATATATATATATATATATATATATATATATATGTGTGTGTGTGTGTGTGTGTGTGTGTACTATATTTCTGCAGTCTTGTCATTCTGTTTCTCTGTGTGGTATTTACATCCCTACCAGTATGACTTGTTTCTGTCCGCCATGTGTGTGTTCGCCCGTCTCAACATCTTTACAGTTTAATTTAGTTTCCCTTATCTGCTTTCTTCGCTTGAACTACGCTTCCGTCACCCCTCGGGTCATTTGTTAGTCTCTCTCTCTCTCTCTCTCTCTCTCTCTCTCTCTCTCTCTCTCTCTCTCTCTCTCTCTCTCTCTCTCTCTCTAAAATCAAATCTTTGGTAAGTAATCATTAAGAATGGAAGGTGTAAGGTATTCACATATTTTATTATTAAGTATTTTGTTATTACATCTTTTTCTAAAGACACTTGGTTATTATTGTTATATAATCGATCTTATTATTCTCTTTTTCTGCTCCTCATTCTCTCTCTTTTTCCCTGTTATGTCATCCACTGTTATATCTTGTACATACGTCGTAACTGTGCATTCTACGATCTTTCAGTGTTTTATCTTATCTTTCTTTAATATTGTTGTGTCCTCTCAGTCTTTCTCTCTCTTTACTAATTATTATCGCACTTGCATCTTACTTTCTTTCATTTTTCTACGTGTGCATAGTGTTTAATTATGTCATTTTTATTCTTGCTTTACTTTGTCTTTGCCTTATAATGTATTATTTATCCGTGTTTTATAAAAGTTTTCTTAATTTTTGTACTGCTAAGCATTTTGTTTGATTTGTCAATCATTTACCAGTTTTTTTTTATAAAGTTAGTAATTTATGCTTCGGAAAGCGTGCCGGGCAAGAGGGTCCATTTACTGCTGTGCAGTGATCTCCCAAACCGTTTGATTGACATTTCGTTTCATTTAGACTTATCTTTCGGTTTCAGTTTTTTTTTATTCATCTTTCTTTATCCCCAGTTTTTTAACGTTTTTTCGTGCCTCATCTTTCTCTATTTCTTTTCTGTCAGGTGTCAGGAACCTTAGTAGCTATAACGCTAGATAACCTAAAATTAATATTCTTCTTACGTTTTTATAATAATAATAATAATAATAATAATAATAATAATAATAATAATAATAATAATAATAATAATAATAATAATACTAATAATAATAATAATAATAATAATAAAAAGGCCATTTCATACCTCTTCATTTCTCCCTAAGATTTAGTTAATAATGATAATGATAATGAAAATGATAATTATATTTTAATAACAATAATAAACCAAAGAAACTGTTCGTATGTTGATGGCGATTCTCTGGACGGAATTCTCAAGAGCTGCGGCCATCCTTACAAAACAAATACTCGAAAAATTAAGCTGAATCGAAACGCCCTTTGGGCAAAAACGCCTTTCCTCCCAATGTCCCCAAAGACAGAGAGAGAGAGAGAGAGAGAGAGAGAGAGAGAGAGAGAGAGAGAGAGAGAGAGAGAGAGAGAGAGCTAAAAAATCAGCGACATACAACATCTTTTTATATTAAGAAATGATGTAGGAGGCTTTGGGCGCTTCTCTATTCCCGACATTTTTCTGGGTTTTCTTGGCCAACTGAGCTGAAAAGCGGTTATATATAGACTCCACTTCCAGAGTTTTTTTCTGGGTGAATTATGGTGTGTGTATTGTAAGACCTCAGATATATATATATATATATATATATATATATATATATATATATATATATATATATATATATATATATATATATATATATATATATATATATATATATATATATGTATATATATATATATGTATATATATATATGTGTGTGTGTGTATCTGTATCTATACATATGTATGTATGGGTGTATGTATATATGTATACACACAAATTTATCATATCACCCCAAATGCCGATGAATATCGAATTCACTATACCTAGGAAATGACTTATACCCAAAGGAAATTATAACTGGTGAGTGCTTCTGCGCCAGCCAGTATTTCCTTGGTAACAGGGTGGTCAAAGTCAGTCTACCTTTTTTTCTAAACCAAAGGTCACAGGTGTAAGTAGATATAACCAGTGTAATGAATTCTATATTAAAAGGTATTTTTTACATGATATATGTGATTTTTTAAAAAATCAGCCGCGTATAAGTGACAACGATTCAAATATATATGATCACCATACCAATTTGTCCTCATTGGGTATGGCTCTAGAAAGAATTGGAAGCATGGTGTTCATTATGCCTTCTCTACACTGGCTGTAGCCTACCACTGCTAATTAACAATCAGGTATGAAATTCATTGCTTTAAATAGGAAATGTTCCCAGTGGTTTCAATCCCATGGTGTCGATCACACACACACACACACACACACTGTACATATATGCCTATATATATATGTGTGTGTGTGTATGTGTGTTTGTTTGTGTGTGTGTGTGTAGGCTTGTCTGTGTGTAGCGGTATTTATGTGTTTTTATATTTAATGTGCTTGCACATAACTACTAATATATTCCATAAATGTTTATGATGTTTACACGTGTGTGCGTATACACATGTGTGTAAGCAGAACGTAAAGCTAACTTGGGCCATTTTCTTAAATGAGTGAACAAAGCTAATCATTGTTGCATGAAGAAATCTGGCTAACGACCCCTCGCTCATTTCCAGCCTCACAGAGAACGCACCCAGACAACAACAACAATATCAAGCTTCTTTCTTGAATTCATGGTGGGCGAACACTGGAGAGTGTCCTTGTCTCAAAATGAGACATTTAGTGTTATTTTTCTTTTATTTAAAACGCATTCCTAGTGGCACTCTGCGAAAACCCAGAACTTTCTGTATTGTAAAAGGGTTGTTATAAGATACGATGGTTTTTTCAAGGTGTATGTTGTTCTAGAGGCGGTTGGAGCTTCCAGAAGCGACTGCAAGGGAAGGACTAAAAGAGAGAAGTTGGTGGGGGGTGGGGGGTTAATACAGACGCGATTTTCGATGGAGTCGGGGCCGTCTGAAAATCGTCATCTTTGTAGCGTTAAAATGACAAATGGCTTCGCGAGAGAGAAAATGAAGGGAAAAAGAGAAAAGGAGACATTTGGCAGCGGTGCAGATGATCAGATCCGGCGTGATGACAGCATTCACACTCGCTCATTTAAATTTCCCGCCACATTAACCCGGCCAATCAGCGCTCGCTTCCCCCGTGATTCAAATTTGCCGGGTAATTTCGCATTTCAACACCACTGAACTCAAAATTCTTAACGCCTCCCGCCATTGTCGGAGCTCGGTCTGGCCCTCGTTAAAGGGATAAGTCACTCAGCGATTAATAGGACAAAAGCAGCAGTTCTTTCTACCCCTCCTCCATATCCATAATTCTCGGGTACCCAGACCCCCACCCCCTTCCCTCAAAATTTCTCCTCCTCCGCCATTGGGTTCTTCCGCCCCTTCCCTTCATCTGAGCGGGAAGTTGAAGTCGGCGCAAAGACTTTGCTTAGTATTTCAAAACGCCTCAGGACAGCCGCTGTCTGCGAGGTTCGTTTCTTACTCGAGGGAAAATTTTCCTCGTGATTTATCATGACCTCGTGGTTTTGTCTCTTCATTTACATGCAAGCATACACACTGACAGTTATACATGTATACATACACTAATATGTATATATATATATATATATATATATATATATATATATATATATATATATATATATATATATATATAGAGAGAGAGAGAGAGAGAGAGAGAGAGAGAGAGAGAGAGAGAGAAAGAGAGAGAGAATTCAGTAGTGCTGTGCGTGTAGGTAGGTTCGACTCTTTGCTGGTTAGCCTCTTACGTAGGTGTATGAAGCGACAAGTGCTGTGGATAATTCTGCAAGGGAATTTATCCACGTTTCAGCCGGTAAAGTTTGAAGGTGGCAGTGGCTTTGTGCTTTTTTTTCCTTATTGTATCTTTATTGACTTCTACGTGAAAGCACCAAGTCATTTTCATAGTGTAAATAAAGAAAACCAAATATAATTCTCATATAGTCTCATATTCCCCATATTTTCATTACCATTGAAAGCTTTTGCAGCCATGCAAGCACGGTAACGTCATAAACATTATTCGCCATATTCCCCTAGTAAACATCTAGAACTCCTTTCATATCTGTGTTCCCTCACTAATTCAAGACAGGTGCTTGTCAGCGGGCCTCTTTTTTTTTTCTCTCTGTCTCATTATTTTTTCTTTGACTTATGTATAGAAAGTTAGAATTAGTTTTAATCGCAGTGAACAACGAGACCCCTTGATGGTAATTTATCATTATCAGTCATATTACTGCTCATTTTGTTTCGTTAATTCTGTCTCTCTGCATCTCACTCTTCAGTGGTCCCTTGCCCATCGCTACAGCTCTTGATTAGATTCGACGCAAGCTCTTTCAACGATTCTTTTCTTTGCTTCACAATACTTGGACGTCAGTTGAGGCTCAGAGGCTGGATACGAGCTACCTTAATGAGCTTTGGTTTGGTAGAACGAAGTCAGTTGGCTGTGTGAGAGAAAGGGTGGCATCAGTCAGGCCCAGACCTGTTTGATGATATTTTGTTGTTGTCGTCTCCTTTGAAGGTCAGAATGACTCTTAGCACAGGCCTTTGTGCTGCGTCAATAAGAGTCAAAGAATCAGGCTGACTAGTCTCATCTCTTCTCCTTATCTCATTTGTTATAAATGAGGCCTTGCTGAGGCCACACTCTTAATGAGTAGTTGATTGCAGCAAATTTACTACAGTCTTTGATTTATCTTCGTAGCATGTATTGCTCCTCAAGTGAAGTACTGTATTCTGGATGATTGATTTACTGATTGTCCTTTATATGGTGTCAAATTACCCTGAATGAATGGAACTGATGTTATGGGTCTGAATGAAAATTTCAATAATTCCTACAACTGGAATTAAGATTGCAGGAAATTCTCGCTGGCTCGATCCACGTTGCACTGTTTGTCCTGTTCATCGGTGCTGTAAATAAGAATTGAACATCAGAATAAACATTTTTTTGCAGTGAAGAAGATTTTCATCAAAACACTGGCATGGTTTGCGTATGATTCCATCATTGCAGAATTATAACAAGGTTTCAGACTGACAGAACTAGAGTTTTGATCATTTAATTCAGAAGTAGTTGTTGAATGATAGATTCAGTCACTTTTTTCCATAATCAGTATTGATTTTTATGCTAATGCATGTATTCATTAGTACATGGATATATATATATATATATATATATATATATATATATATATATATATATATATATATATATGTCTGTGTGTATGCATATATGTATATATAAGTATGATATATAGATATATATATATATATATATATATATATATATATATATATATATATATATATATATATAATGAGGCCTTTTTCTTCACAGCTGGTGTTCCAGGGGAAAAAGGTCTCAACACTCACTATCACACTCATGCTTTCAACTGATGAAACGTGGATGAAACCTTTGTGCAGGAAAATCTCCACAAGATACGCCAATGCGCATACCTACATAGGCCTACATTTTATTTACATATATTTGCTCTTCCTAACAGGGGTTGGCTCCCAAGAAGATAGAAGACAGTGATCTTGCCATATTGCAACAATAGTTCTATATATATATATATATATATATATATATATATATATATATATATATATATATATATATATATATATATATATATATATATATATATATATATATATATATATATATATATATATATATCACGCAGATGCATACTGGCAAACATACATACGCACTTGAATAGAACATTCGAAAAAAAACCCACAAGAACGACCAACAAGCGGCCGTAATGCGTAATAATATGGTGCACTGATATTCCCTTGGCGAAAGAAACCAACATAAGTTGTTTAGGCACCAGAAAAGAAAATGGTCGTTGTCATGATGTGCTGCCTCATATTTCGTGTCATTTTTCAGTGAACGCAATCGAGGTACAAATTCAGTGAGCATTATCACCATAGGGTGTGATTTAAGCTCACATTATTATTATTATTATTATTATTATTATTATTATTATTATTATTATTATTCTTCTTCTTCTTCTTCTTCTTCTTCTTCTTCTTCTTCTTCTTCTTCTTCTTCTTATTATTATTATTATTATTATTATTATTATTATTATTATTATTATTATTATTATTATTATTATTATTATTATTATTACTACTACTAACTGGAGATTTTTCATAAATTTTATCATATTTATTCTCCTTTTCTATCAAATTCTTTGTTGGCAAGAACATCGATGAGCGAAAGAAAATAATTGGAGTGTGAACGGGAAGGAACGAATGAAGGGAGTGAATAGATGCCACTGCACTGGTGAGAAAGTCGAGGTCTTTGAGAACGAAAATTCTGGAACTATATTTACTGGACATTATATTCAAATCAGGAAAGTATTTTCTTCTTACTCTCGGAAGCGCTTGTTGATAGCTTCTCCAGTTGTTCCTCATAGAGACTGCCATGACATTTGACAGCATCAAAAAAGCATATTATTCCATGTTGTGATGACAACACGCTGGATAGGCTAGTTGGTTTGTATTTAGCAGGCCTTATGCCAGGATGGCCGCTTGCCCTAAGGTGACCCGAATGTCGTAAGGTGTCTTAACGAATAATATCCTTAGAAATATAATTTTCAGAATGCGCCCTTTGCTGAATTTGCTCCTAAACAGAGTAACTTCAGAAGGTGTTTGCCTTCCGGTTGTGGGATGAGGTTGCTAGCCCTCGTTCTTTTTTTAACCCTTATGACAACTCAGTCAACTAATTACCACGTGCATAATTCATTGCTTCGGTCAACAGGGGCACAGAAGTATCCTATTAAACTTGTTCCGAAATCGAACCTGAGACCTCCTGCTGGTGAATCGAGTGTCGTAACCACTGTCTATGCTTATCATGTTTGGACTGGCGTCATTTCTTTGATCTCTATAGATTGCGCTGTTGACAAAGACGGTGTCAGTGAAATGGTAGTAATACCTACGAGAGCTGTTTGACTGAGTTTTTATTTCTTTATTTTTTCTTTCTTTTTCCTTCTGGGAAAGTGACATAGCTTAATCATGGAGAAGCGTCATTATCACCATTCTTTCCTCTGTCCTCCAAAGTCTTCGCGAGGAATACAGAACCAGAACGCTCCTAGCTGCAGGGGGTCGATTTCAGTAGTATCGCGGAGGTGCTGTCTTTGCAACGGCTCCTCCTCCGCCTCCTTATGTGAACGCCGTCGAGATTCATGGAAGAAGTTTAAATGACTCGAGCTGCTTATTCCGAAATGATTTTCCTTGCATGGCTTAACAAAGTAAGTTTTGGTCTTTCTTTGTCTCTCCCTACTTTTATTTCTTGGGAAGATTTAACATTTTTTGCTTCATTTATTGAGGTGACTCCATTGTCCTGCGTTTTGATTGATTTTTTCAAGCAGGCCTTTGTGGTAGAGAATGACATCTGTGAATGGATAGCTAGATTTCATCAAACATAACAAGGTCAGTGAAATACTTGCTGTTGAGAAATGAGTAGACCAGAAAAATGAAGGGAAGAGGTATGTCTTTTGGTAGTAACAATCAAACCCTTTAGAATTTTATAAAATATCAAGTTTTGGATTTACCTACATCATACTCGACTGATTTAACCACTGAGTGATCTCTGTTAAGCCAGCAAGTACTTCATTTCTGATAAGGTGGAGAGGATAATCCATCATATGCATATCATACTGTGTATATTATTTTCATGACTAGGAACGCTGCATAAAACTACGCTTTAAGATCATTGAGCTGGGAAGTCTGTACATATAGTCCTTATCTAAGGCAGCAGAAAATAAGAATGAAAATCGTCTTGGGATGACTATTGATTTCTTTTTATGTTTTCGTAGCGTAAGGGTTATATCTAATATATATATATATATATATATATATATATATATATATATATATATATTAATGCATATATATGAAATATAAAAACACCGTATCGTGCTTCCCAGTTATCAAGAGAAGGATCCACAGTAATACTCTTGTTTAGGAAGACGAAATATATTTGTAAGAATATTTACAGAGCTTGAAGCTTTCGTCCATCCTTCTGTGGACTTGTATATATAGATAGATAGAAAAAGATGGTTCGGTCATGTGGAAAGAGCGGAGAACAGTGGGTGGCGTGAGAGGTATTGGAAAGGAGTGGCCGTAATATCCAGAAAGTACAAGAGTGCACGCAAGTTTGGTGAATGGCTCAGTGTTGGAGCTGTTCGACGTATTGGTGAGGAGCCCATTGTGTAGTGGCTGAGAAGGCTAATGTGGAAATTTCACTGTGCAGGGCTCATCCACAGTACAGGAATAAAGCAGTAATTATGGCAGTCATCGTTGTGTTGTTTTTTGTTCCTGGAAGGGTCTGATATGATTATGTATATATATATATATATATATATATATATATATATATATATATATATATATATATATATATATATATATATATATATATATATATATATATATATATATATATATCTTATTGACAAGGGCTAATGTTAAAAAGTTTATACATGTAAGGACATTTTTTAAACTAATATTTTAAGAAAATGTATTTATCGTGTAGGTTTTCTGACTGTACACACAACGTGTGTAAGCGAGTATTTTCAGTGGTTGCCTGGCGCAAGAAAATTCCATCTGTCATCCATATGCATGGCTGTTTTGCCCAAAATTATTTATGGGTGGGAGAGTAGGAAAGCTTCGGTGGCCATTTCACCGAATTACAGCGACTCACTGACGGCGGCGAAAACGTCTCTAGTTTTGGAGGAAGTTCCCCGGTGGGGGAAGATGGCTATGATGTTCTGTGCTGCAACAATTCTCGCTTTTTTGTCTTCCTTTCGCTCCTTGCAGATTTTTCCCGCATTTTATTTACTTATTGTTGTTCTGTGCGTTATTAATATACCGATTTTTAAATTCAATGGTTTGGTTTCCTAAGTGCATTCGTCGAAAAGTCCTCATAGTGGGGTGGGGGAGGGGTAGAAGTTGGATGGGGGAGTGGGGGTGGGATGAAGTCCGTACGAGCATATGGGTAATGCAACATCCTCTCAGCGTTCACATCGTTCGCACTGCCAGGCGCACGATCATCCCGACGAAAGATAAAATCGCCCTTCGGTTAGGATTCCCCGAGGATCATAATTGCTCGTCTCGAACGGATCGTTTGCTGGTGGCGAGTCCATCAACGCAAATCATTTAGCCAAACACGGATTAGTAATCAAAGGGTTATCAAGAAAGTCGACGGGTCACGGGTATTTCGGCCTTAAGTGTCTCGACCGGAAGGACGGTTATGGCTTGCTTCATGCGGCGACGGTTGCGCTTCTTGTGCCGTCTTCGAGAGATCTCGACTGCGGCGCCTTTCCATACTTTGATCGTGGCTTCAGACGAAAATTTTTCCTCAGACTCCTTTTTTCGTCTTTCTTCTCCCTTTTTTCATACTGACTTTTCGCCGGGCTAGAGAGAGAGAGAGAGAGAGAGAGAGAGAGAGAGAGAGAGAGAGAGAGAGAGAGAGAATGTGTGTGTGTACAGTGCATGTGAGAAAAACTTATTAAAAGTTGACTTCATCCTTCGATTCTTATTCAGACTGACTTAGGTCTGCAATCGGGTAGTCTTTTAAGATGCGGCTTAGAATGACAAGCGTGAAATATTAAGTAACAGAAAATAAAAAAAATAAGGAATGAAAGCAACCATGCATCGAAAAATATTAAGGAGATGACAAGAAATACGAAAAATACGTTGTAAGGCGTGGAGCTGCATTTTGCCTTCAGCGATCGTGGTCCACGAAGTTGTCAGTCATGTGGCTCAACCTGTCCATTCTCTCTCTCTCTCTCTCTCTCTCTCTCTCTCTCTCTCTCTCTCTCTCTCTCTCTCTGCCGTTTCTTTTCCCTTGCCTTGCTTTGTGATAAATTCATTGTTACAGGAACGGTTACAGCCTTTTCTATTTTCTTGCCTTCCACCTTCAATAAAATCTAAGATTTTAATTATTTATCACATTCTGTCATCTTCACATCTCTCATTTCCTCTTGTTGTTCAGTATTTGCCAGGCAACTATGATCAACATTATCATCATTCTTTGCCTATTTCCTTCTTTCTAAATTGATTTCAGTCATCATTTCCTTTATCTCTCCTCTTCTTTCCAAGATTCCATAAATGGTTCGATAAATATTCACTGTATATTAAATTTAACATCCGAGCAAATGTGGTGAAGATGAACAAAGGAATTGCTGGATTAGAATAGCTGTGCGATGGAACGAGAGAGAGAGAGAGAGAGAGAGAGAGAGAGAGAGAGAGAGAGAGAGAGAGAGAGA
Source organism: Macrobrachium rosenbergii (assembly GCF_040412425.1). NCBI lineage: Eukaryota > Metazoa > Arthropoda > Malacostraca > Decapoda > Palaemonidae > Macrobrachium > Macrobrachium rosenbergii. The sequence continues at coordinate 26,708,009 of NC_089766.1, read as the reverse complement.
GAGAGAGAGAGAGCGCAACTTTTGTGTGCATGCAGAAAATGAAACGGAGCAGACAGAAACGGGTTAAGTTCTCTGTTGAGTAGAAGAATGGAAGAGATAGATAAACAGGTGATCCTGTGCAATGCTGATCGTTGTAAGGAAGTGAGAAGAAGTGTTTTGAGTGTTATGAAAGTGAAAGATTTGGAAGTCAGAAGGAAGTGTCTTTGGTGCATGCAATCACAGACCTAAGAGATCAGAAAGATAAACCCGTCATTTTCACCCTCTACAAAAAAGGGAGGTTGTGCAGTCGTGATAGTTTTTACCCCAGTGTTACTTTTATTCGGAATGCAAATCTTCATGTTTGAGGGGTGCATGGACTTAGTAATGTTAAGAATTTTTTCAGTACATAAATATACTAAAATGATCCTGACCTGTACATCTTTGACGTCATGTGTGTTTGGTACTGAACATTTTTTTCCCATGCAGAGTAAAAAATTGAGTTATTGGCTATGACCCTGAATATCATTCTGTAAAAAACTTAGCATCGTGCAAGGCTGAGGAAGTCTCTTCCTGCTTCTGTTTCCAGCTCATGGTATCTTCATTCCCTTCTTTCCAGTGTTCCGTCATTCTTCATTTGTTTTCCTTTGTGTCATTTTCTTATTGTCTCTTTAGGAAAAGGACGCTAGGTTGCCTGTCCACTGGCCTTTGGCCATAAGAAGTATCTACAAACATTGTTTACAGCTATTCAAATATTCATAACACAAATGATATATGCCGACACATTATGCGTGGTGACTGTACTGCGTGCGTCCACATTGTGCATTTTTGTATGGGCCATATGCATTTACATTGTGTGTACATACTGTGCCGTAGGCATGCACATTATGCATGTTCATGCGATGTGCTTGGAACATGGGGGATATGAGTAGCGACAATGAAGGTAAAATTCCTTTCGAGTGTAAATGTTCCGTTCATTGAGGGAAGAGTGACATGTACAGTAGAAGCGTCACGAACAAATCGGACTTCTCTCCCGCATAAACTTATTTTGGTCATAAGTCTGTAGATCACGTCACTCAGAATGATCCTGTCTTTGTATATCGAAGAGGTCAGTTCCCATAGTGAAAAATTATTTACAGTCCGATAAAACTGAGGATTTTATCATTTCTTTTCTTTTCATCGAGTAGGAAAGGTGACTCGAGCCACTGATGGAAACACATATGATGAGGCTTTTTCTGATGTGCAAATTTGAAAGAAGCGAAAAGATGAGGAAAATGGTTAGCATGTTGCTTAGTAAATAAGAAAGGAGATTAAAATGAGTCCAGGCTTTCTGTAAACAATGTGAGAACTGTCAGATATTTACTCATTGATTTGGTTTTTGTAAACAGGGTGTCAAACACAACCAGACATAAAGTGATCCTTTCATTATTGGTTTTGATTTCATGAATACTTTATGAATGACGAATCTGAGGAAGATAAAATAATAAGATTTATTGTTTTGTTTTTATGAACAGGTTTACGAACGAAAAACCTGAAGACAATGTATTTATATATGAGTTTTATGGTTTCTATGAATAAATTATAACTCATAGAGTATTGTATAAACTTTCTATTGATTAAAGTGTTATAAATAAAACAACATTATTTGTCGTTTTCAAGAGAAAGGGTTTGTGGGAGGGCAACCTCAAGTCAGTTTGGAATATTCGCTAAGTAATATAGAATCACTCATATTTACTCAGTTTTTTGGAATCACTGTCGTGCTCAATAAGTCATTTTGGAATAACAGACATGTTTACACGTCATATAGTAATCTCTGACATTTTTGCTAAGTAGTACTGTAATCGCTTCCATATTGACTAAGTTATTCTGTTGTCAATGTCTCGCTTACTAAGTCATTTTGGAATCTCCGACATCTTGACCGAGTCATATTGGAATCAATGCACATCGTGAAACGAACAGAATTCATAGATGTGCTGCCATCAAGAAGTAAGTCGTTCTCTAAAAGTTACAGAAACAATTCGGAGAAGGCTCTTGCCGTTATTCATTTGTGTATATTTCTTCTGTTACATCTGTCTTTGGTTAGTGGTTTCATAATTATTCAGTTTTCTTTACTTTTGATTTTTTTCTATTTCACATGGTCTTAGTTAAAGATATTTTGATTTATTTCACTCTAGTGTTTGGAAATTTTTTAATAATAATAATAATAATAATAATAATAATAATAATAATAATAATAATAATAATAATAATAAGGTGTTGGGATTCTTCGTCGATTAGGAGAAATTCTCGTCTTTTGCTCCGGCAGATATTTTGAATGGATGGTTTGTCAACTTTGGGTCATTAATTTATCTGGCAGGTGAGAGCATCGAATCTTCGGATAGCTTTGGGGAATGATGCACGAACCACTGAACTGTTAGCAAGAATTTATCTACATGTTTATTTATTTGTTCACTAAAGTTTCTTTTGCAAGTTTGTTCATCAGTATATCATTCCAGTTGTATTGTTAATCCTTTCTCAGAAAAATGTACGGATCTTCCTTAGTCATAAGTCCAGATCCAGCATTCATTAACATGCTCCCTTTTTTGGCGCAGTGTTTTCTTTTCAGAAGAATACATTTTTTAATTATGAATATTATACAAAAATATTATGTCGGTTTTTTACACCATCTCCAGAATTGTGTAAATCTTAGCCATCTTTTTACAGAATTAGTAGTCTCATATGTGCATACGTCAGTAGCAGTTTTTTATCTTGGCTATTTTCAACGTTTATAAAACACTCATTTAAAACCAAGTAACGCCAGCAGACGGTATGCTAAATGCTGCACACCTCGCAATTAATCTGTCAGTCCAAGTTCTCTAAACAGAGATGATCAAAGGATCTCCAAGTATTCGGTGATCCAGCACTTGTTCTTAACATGGATTCGTCGTGACTCCTCATGCAGGAAACCACTCACCTTTGCTTCTACTGCGTCTGTTATTGTAGGCAGTTCTTTGGAGAGCTTTTTAATTATGTGCCATCCCAAGTTTCACGCTTTCATAAAGTGGACCAGACTTCATGTGATGTTGCAAACCCTAGGGTTCATCGATTTGGTCAGTTAGTAATATGAGTAACCTTTCTCTGACTTTGGGTACTGATCTTGTTTTTGAAAGGGGAAGACTCCATAAAGTGCACATAAAGTTGTAGCTGAGATGAGTCTAGATGTATGGTTTGGGGTTAGGGGCACTTCGTTGGGATACCTGCGAGTCATCAGGAGACACTGCCTGGTTCGCTCAGGTCCTAACATGGGTTGAGAGGGCTTTGAGCACTATCACTCACCCTGTACTTTACCCCCTTTCCTCAGTAGTGACCTTGAATCTTTAAACAAAAGATGACCTAGTGTGTTTTGGAATAATAATAATAATAATATAATAAGAAGCTTCACATTCTCCAATGTATGTCAACCACTCCTCACTAGCGGTATCCCAAAATCGATCCAAGGGTGGGAACCGACTTTTCCCGTCTCTTGAAAAATCCATTATGCTTGTGAGGACCAAAGCAGTGAATTTTATATTGGGTAGCTTGCAGGTTGCTCTGAGTCACAGTCGGGGTAAGGGAGAAGGGCCTGTGGGTTGCAAAGTCATTCCGACACACTTCCTGAGATCCGAGCAATGGTGTTGTTATTGCTTCTCCCATTTTAATAAATGAAAGAAGTAGTGTTGAATAATAATAATAATGATGATGATGATGGTAATAATAATAATATATTATTAATTAATAATTATTAATTTTGTTATTATTATTAGTTCTAAAGTCTGATTTGTTAGTTTCAGCGATGAACCCAAACCCCAGATTACCATATATATACATATATACATATATATATATATATATATATATATATATATATATATATATATATATATATATATATATATATATATATATATATATATATATATATATATATATATATATATATATATATATATCGCCTTGAAAGTGCCATAGCTACGTCCTATAATACTATGACGCCTTATTTTTTATAATTCGGAAAATTTGTTGTAGGACATCCAAGCATTTAAAATCTTTACAGGAACTCTCTCTCTCTCTCTCTCTCTCTCTCTCTCTCTCTCTCTCTCTCTCTCTCTCTCTCTCTCTCTCTCTCTCTCTCTCTCTCTCTCTGTATATACGTGTAAGGAAGTGAAAATTGTTCACAAGCTAGATTCACTATATGGGTGAAGGGAAAGAAGCAAGGGAATTAAGTGGAGGAAGAAGAAGAATAAGGAGGACAAAATAGACGAAGGAGATACATAGGAATGAGAGACGAGGAAGAGAGAGAGAGAGAGAGAGAGAGAGAGAGAGAGAGAGAGAGAGAGAGAGATTCAATGAG
>NC_089766.1:26668664-26698664 GCF_040412425.1 Macrobrachium rosenbergii | reverse complement strand
TGTAAGATTAAATGTGTCAGGTTGTGGTATAGGCGGAATGCTTCTTCCACAGAGGAGGGTTTACGTAGCAGCGCAAGTTTTTGGTTGGTTGGAAAAGATGAAACCGGTCTTATGCCAGCATGGGCCGCTGCCCAATGTTTGATGAAGTGTTAAGAGAGCAGATGGATTCAAGTGGGCCTGTGAACTATGAACTAACCATGACGAGTTTTGAGGTAGTTATTGCATTTCTCGCTGTGTTGGTCGCTTTTCCTAAGAAAACTGAATTTGCGTTTTATTTTAGGCCTTCAAAGGACAATATTCGTAGACTGGAAATGTTATCGTTTCCCATGACTCGGGGTCGCGTCAAAGCAATTGTTTTATTATATGATTGAATAAAGAAGATTCCCGGGCGGTACAAATCATGACCTCATCTGCATAACCGCATTTTCACCAAGTCACACCCCGACGCCTCAAGAGCCATTTAATCTCCTATAACTATTCTGGCGGACATTTCTTCTTTGTGGGCCTCCTCACTGGCTGCCGCAGGCGGTTGTGGGCTTCTTTCATAGGCCTATTTTATGTGTTATATGTGCAAATTGGCCTCTCATGTTACGCTGGCTCGTAGGAATTCCGAGGACTTCAGCACTCGCCTGCAGGAATAAACAGAGCCATTGGGACGCCAGTTCTGACTCTAAAAATCCTCTGCCGAGAGAGAGATCTAGGTTCATTAATCATTTCCTATTCTCTCTCTCTCTCTCTCTCTCTCTCTCTCTCTCTCTCTCTCTCTCTCTCTCTCTCATTCATATGCAGTGGGTCGTATTCTAATTTTCAAAGGGAATGAATGAAATCAGTATGCCTTAAGTATAGGTAAATTATTATTTTTATATAAGCAACAGTAATAATAATTGTTGTCGGAATTTCCGTATTATATGACTGCTTATGTGTTAAGGACTTAAATAGCCCCTATTTCACCTAACTGCTTTTTTATGAATAAAGATTTCCATTTCTTTTCAGGTGAGTCACTGTGAGCTTTTCCTGAATAACGTTTTCGTCAAGATTTTGTTCGGTGAGTATTGGAATATCTTTCTCTCTCTCTCTCTCTCTCTCTCTCTCTCTCTCTCTCTCTCTCTCTCTCTCTCTCTCGAAGATAGACGGCTGTGGTGAAATGCATCCAGAGCTTGAAGGGCAAGGGTTTGACAACTTAATCCCAAAATATTTGCTTGATGAAGCACCTGAGGTTTGAAACCATCTGGAACCAGCCTTCCTTAAGGGCAGTGGATATATATATATATATATATATATATATATATATATATATATATATATATATATATATATATATTAATGTAATGTATATGTGTATTATATGTATACATATTTACCTCACTTCAGCCAGACACTTAAAATCTCATAATAAAGATATTAAGACTGAAGGTACAGTGATCCCTTAAAACTTGCTTAACACTTGAAAATTCAATCTAAATTTATCAAGTTATGGGTTAGGTAACAACTGATAAGCCATAAACAGACTAGGGGGAAAAAGGGCATCACTCCAACAAACACTATAACTGTTTCCCTGGTTCTATTGCACCTAGATAAGCCTCAGGTGAACAAACAGATATATCAGTTACCTTGTACACACACACAAATATCTCTAATCACTGGTGGTCAAAATGAAACACCGTGTTTTTAAAACTTTAAACAGACAAATTTATTTCTAAGTTCAAAAGTTATAAGCAGAGTTCACAATCTCAAAAGGATTTACTATTGCTTGTCAACAGTGTAAGATTTTAAGTATTTCTTAAAAAAAATTAATTCACAAAACTTTTTATCATGAAATCAGTTTAATTAAGTAAAATTCAAACAATTAACTCACACTCAAGTTTTAGACATAAATCTGAACATCTGCAATTAGCCCAAGTGTTCCCTAAAACATTAATACATGGGAGTCAACACAGGTATTCCCTGAAATCTCAATAATAAGTATGCACTGAAATCTCAGTAATGCAAATTAACACCAGCAAAACTCCTAAGTAACCACCAACACAAAACTTTGGGTAACACTGTGAAATTATACACACGACATATAAGAATGAAATATGCAAAAAGTGGAAGTATACCAAGAGCAATTTCACTAAGACAGAATATGATGATAGATTATACCAGTCTCTCAAAAGATTACCTTCACTTTTCAAAAAGGCTAGACTCACGTCTTTCTATAACTTCCTTAATGACAACACTTCAGTTTTCAACATAATTACAATACAAGCAAATAAGCACATTACCTTACTCCTTTTGTAATATATAAACACAATGGTCAAAGAACACAAATATTTGGGAATTATACACAAAATATTACATTTCGTGGGAGAGCTTTACAAAACTTATATATTTTAGGAGAGCAACCAGTATACCCTTCTATGTGAATTGAGAGAGAGAGAGAGAGAGAGAGAGAGAGAGAGAGAGAGAGAGAGAGAGAGAGAGAGAGAGAGGGGGGGGCTTTTTATATCTTTAAAACCCCATAACAGACTAACTGTTTTAGCTCACTAATCTTGCTTTTATCTTCAAGCCTAAGTTGCCAATTAGCCACTTCAAATCGTAGAATATCCTGAGCTCCCTCATATACATTCTACAAAATAGAATACTTCCCAGAATACTCAGAACACCTTATTCTACAAACAGAATACAGGAATACTGAATACACACAGTATTCTAAGGCTCAGAAGAAAACATGCCGGAGCTCGTATCTGTATGATTGACATTTTTCACTTGTGTACACAGAAAGTTAATTTGCGAGTGATTTGTGACCCACGGGGAAAACCCCTATCTTTCCTCCTTTATCCTCCTACTCAGATTATGGAATACATAATAAGGCATAGAGAAAAACAATAATTACAGAACAGGGGCACAGAATAAACATGTAATAAGGACTTAGACTTGCGAGTGCTAAGACCTGCCATCTCGTCAAAGGTAGGCAACGTGGCCTTTCAAACACAGAAAATGGTTATCTGATAATGTTTCCAGAATCTCCCTCCCTCTGCAGAATTTAAACTTCAACTTCCAGGAACATGTTACAACATTACATACTTTACAAAGTCACTTCAAACAGCTGAAAATTATATCAAAATACAGAACACAAGAGTCATCTGTAAGAAATGAAGACAACTCAAAATCATAGACATCAAATCAAAACATACACATAGGCTCATATTATAATAATATACAAATATTTAGATAATATATATGTGTGTGTACATGTATTGGTGTACACGCTTGCGACACGGTCTCTTCCAATGTTTTCTAAACCTCACAAGTGGGGGTATGTGTTTGTTAATTCTGTGCTCAACGTTCATTCACCCTTTGGAGGTCAGCAATTGATCGATCGGTTGCTTGAACATTGTTCGGAGGGCGCTCGGATACAGCGTCATGTGTTAGTGATGGAAATTTCCATCATCATTGCATGGAACTTTTTGATCTGGTTATAATCAGATATTGGGGTGTGTTAACAGGTTTGTGAATCTGTTTGTGCATTACGAAATCACTAAGTGAGAAGAGGCTTGTGATAGATTATGGACTCCTTGGTGACAGCCCAAACTAAGAGGAAGTGTTGGACACACTGAGAGATAGAGTTCTCATAATTCCATTTGCCGTGAAAATGTTTCAGTGGAGCCGTTTAGTCCTTTGTGGGAATGAAACTGGGGCCAAAGTGACTGTTTTTTTTTTTTTTTTTTTTACAGACAATAGACTACCTTATTAATGGACTTCAGGTGTTTTTTGTAGGAATGGGGAGTTAGTTCCTACTTTTAATGATGTCTTGCAACAATTTTATTCCTTGGATACAGGGTAATTGGAGTTGGAGATTTACCATGCATGACTCTTCATTTACTTGGTTTATTGTTAGGCTTGCAGAATTTATGTCTATTTTTGGTAATCTGGGGTTTAATTTATACACATCAGTTCAGAAATAGATTTTCATAGAATTCATAAGTGCGTCTGAGAGAGAGAGAGAGAGAGAGAGAGAGAGAGAGAGAGAGAGAGAGAGAGAGAGAGAGAGAGAGAGGCAACACTCAGAAAGGGGGAATGCCGGCCAGCACTACCAAGATTTCTTTGTATGCTCTTCAAGGTAGGTGAGATAAAATATAACATGCCCTTTGAGTGCATGTAACAGTGGCAGCAGTGGAAATTAATTATGTTACCAAGGGTTGAGGATCCACGCCGAAGAAAGAATGTATGGATAATGTTTAAGTAGGGGATAGGTACACATTATAAATACACACTTTTAATAGGGCGTTATCAGGTAGTTTATCTTGGAACAGTTGCATTTTAGTGCAGAAGCGACCGAGTGGAATATGTGACATCAGTCTTTTTAAGTGGATGATTTAGAGTGGAGTGCTGATGATGAGTGTCTGGTTTTATTTGCAGTCTTCCATGTGATTGTGTGTTTGTGGGTTTTTAGTTGAAGTTTGGGTACAGTTTAGTTGATCGGGGACTTGCGGCAATGCTGGGGTACGAGTGGGAAAAAAAGTGAGTGTTTGTTACCATTTTTGTTACAGTTGTTTAGAGATTATCTTTTTCTCTCCATTTTTTTTCTCCACTTATTGAATTGTTATGGGGTTGAATTGTGTTGGTATATGTAATGGGTTATACTGTGTTGGGGGGGAAGTGCTTTGCATAGTAACACTCTCGTACATTTGTTGCTGACTTGGGTTTTTTTTTGCATGGAGACAACGGGCAGAGAAGTGTCGATGGGGTGGTGTCTCGGCTTGACAACAATAAGCGGGGTATTTGTGCTAGCCTCAGCATTTATCTGCTTGGAGATAGATGTATATGCCAGGTTTGCAACCTCATCATTTGTCGCTTGCAAGCAGCTAAGGATGATTTTTGGGGGGAGGGGGAATTTTAGTTTGGGGAGTTTCCTTTTTTTTCCCTCTTTCTTTCCCTCCTTGGGGGACCTTGTATTTGGCTTTGACTCACATGTTGGCCTTGTGCTTTGCTGTTTAACTGGGTTCCTGGCATGTGTGTGGGAGAGGGGTTTTACTCTTATTGGGTTTTTGAATATTTGTGTATTGGGGGGATAATAATGTATTGATTTTTTCTTTGTGTGTTTTTGTTTCTTTTGTTGTTTTAGACCGCATTGTATGAGTTTTTGATATTTTAGGCATTTAAGATCAGGCTGGGTTTGTGAGCCAACTTGCAGTATTTTTCATTTGGGCAGAGATAGGAAAAGATCTGGGAAAAATGGCAGGTGACGACAAGGTTAAGAAAACTTTAATTCATAAGGTAATGACTGGTGCTTCATCAATTCAGCCTTTTGCAGGTTTAGTAAATGGGATCTTGTGTCAGCCAGTTGAAATTTTTATTGAGTTGGTTTAAAACCATTTGAATACAAAAAAGGTCTCAGTTGAGGCGGAGGTGTTTAATGAAGCTAAAAGTTTTCTGACTTTGTACGTGGGTGACTTGGGAGGACCTCAAAGGGTTTTTTAGAACTGCATACGGGGCAGTTGAGTGTGGGGATTTATTATGGGATATGAGAGCATTCTATAAGATTAGGAAAGGGCAGAGCTCTGTGGTAGATTTTAGCTCACAGTTATTTGATGCTGGAGAGGACTTGGTAGAGAAATTAAGAAGTTTGTGCTGGGTATGCGGCAATTCTATATCTTTAGAGAATTTTCGGAAGTTGTTGCATTTTTCTTGGCTCTTGAATGACGTCCCTGACGCAGTGGTGAGTAGTTTTGACAGTCAGGTAGTGTCTATGTCTGATGAGGCATTCATTTTTGCCCAGATTAGAAAGTACATGTTGAAATGTCCGGTAGGTAGCACATTTTTCAATGGGTGGTCTGAAAACCACACGGCATGGTCAGTGGAACTTTCCACAGGGAGATTCAGGATTTGCTTCCAGTGGCTTCTGTGCGAAGGTGGAAAATGATAGGAAAAGTATGAACCAAGCACTGCAGTTTCGTTGGTTTAATTGCAATAAGAAAGTTCCTCACGAGGGAGATCAAATGAAGTCTAGAATTAGACAGGATTTTTGGAGGGCCGAACAGCAAAAGGGAAAAAGGTTAACTGTTCGTGTCATATAGGGCTTTTTGGAGATGCCTGTGATGAAGGGAGCCATAACTGGGACTAGTATTTTGATTTTTGTAGATGTGGGTGCTTCAGTCAGTTTAGTAGACTATGATTTTTATCAGCTGATGTTTTACCACTATCGGTTAAGGCATTTAGAGGAGAAAGTGTGTGATGTACGGGCTCATAAACTGGATGTTGTAGGTGAGGTGGATATTTGTAAGAGGGTTGGTATTTCTACATACCCTGATAAGGGAGGTATAATTGTTGGTGAAACTGGAGGTTGTATTCCATATGTGGATGTTGGTGGTGTGGAGGGGACTGTATCTGTAAGTGGAAATGATGAGGAAATTATGGGGGATAATCAGTCGCAGGGGGATAGTGACCCCAATGATGAGGGGAAGAAGATATATAAAGCCATTTTGTTGGAGGATATAGTTTTAGAACCAAGTATGGTTGCTATGGTGCAAGTGAAGTGAACAAACAGGTGTGTGTGGTGGAAGGTAGTGAGAAATTTAAAGGTGTGGTGAGTACAGTTTCAGTAAATAAGGTGTCAAATAATGGGGATGCATGGGTGGAATTGTTAAACTGCAATAATTCAGTGGAGATATCAGAGGAATACTTATATTGTGGATTTGGAGGAATGGAGTGATGATACTGAATCAGTGGCATTAGTAGGGGACCACAATGGATTTTCAGAGGCTGAAATGGAGGTTAGAAGGGAGATTTTTAGGAATCATTCAGGTGAAGCAGGCTATACAGAATATACAGATGGGTTATGTGGGGCGTTAGCTGAATATGTAGATGTTATTGTTCTAAAGGGGGATGAATTGGGGATAACAGATGTGTAAGAGCATCAGGTGCAGCTGGAGGAAGGGACTAAACCCATTTTTATCCCGTTGTATAGGATACCTTTTAAGATAAGGGAACAGGTGGAGCAAGAGGTTAACAAGTGGGAAGAGGAAAGTATAATTAGGCATAGCTTGTCACCGTTTAATTTACCGTTGTTGGCAGTACCCAGTAAGGATGGTTCATTCTCTGTATGCATAGATTTTAGGAAATTAAATGAGAAGACCATTCCTGATAGGTATCTGGTGGGGTGTCTGTCAGATTTATTTCTGGGGATTGGGGTTAAGAATATTTGTTCATCAATTGATCTCATGCCAGGGGTTTTGCAGGTGTCACTTACTGAGGAGAGTAGAAGGTTGACGGCTTTTTCAGCCCCTTATAGATAAGGAAGCATTTGCTGCGGTGTCTAGTTTGGTTCTTTTTAAGGCATTGTCGATGGGGAATAAAGTGGAAGTTCTCATGGATTATAAGCCGTTGTTGGATCCTTTTAATAAGCCAGATCTTTCTCTTAAGAGGGATAGGTGGATTTTGACAATTAGGGATTTTGATGCTAAGCTTAGGTATATTAAAGGCAAACATAATGTGGTAGCAGATGCCCTTAGTGGGAATTTTGTGGACATGGAGGGTGACCATGTGTGTACTGTAACTGGTGAGTGTGCACATTGGGATATTAGTTTGTTGGAGAAGCAACAAGACGAAGATGAGGTTTTAGCAGGTGCAGAGGTGTTTCTTAGATGGGAATTAGTGAGAAAGGGTTATAAGTTGCCTTATGCAGGTCTGGAGTTAGAGGGTAATTTGTTAGTTAGGAGAATTAAATACAAGTTGAGGAGTAGTGAGGATAAAGGTGATACAACACAGATTGTGATGCCAAAGGAGTTGATGCCAGTGGTTTTGGACATTATGCATTGAAAGTTTGGTAGTCCACATTTGGGGATTGAGAAGATGTACCAGAAAGTGCGTAATCAATTTTTCTGAGGAAATATGTTCTCATCAGTGGAGAATTTTGTCAAGGGGTGTTCTGTGTGTAATTCGTGTAACTGGTGAAGGTTACGTTATGTAAATTGGGGTCTTTTCCAATCCCTAGTCGGCCTTTTCAGAGGGTGCATATGGATCTGTTTACGAATTTTTATGAGTCAGGGTTTGGATATAGACATCTGTTGATAGTAATTGAAGAGTTATCAAGGTTTGTGGAAATTTTTCCTTTAAAGAATAAGATGGTGGATGAGGTTGTAGTGACATTTTTCAGTGGGCATATTTGTAGATATGGGGTTCCTGAGGTTTTTATTACTAATAATGGGAGAGAATTTGTGAATAGAATGTTAGAGTGTCTTGCAGAAGTTATAAGGATACAGAAAGTAAATACTCTTCTGTATAGGCCTGAAGCTAATGGATTGTGTGAGCGAGCTAATAGAAAGGTGCTTGAAGCTCATGGAGTTGCAGTGGGTGGTAATGATACTAATTGGGATCGATACATTGACATGATGAGACATAGTATAAATACAATGGTTAGTGATACCATTGCTATGTCTCCCGTGGAAGCTTTATTTGATTATCCACTTCGGGATGCATTTGATTTGTTGTCCCTATCTTCTCGTTGTGATGATACAATTAGGTCGTTAATTGCTACAGCTAAAGATTGGGGATAAGGTAATTTTGAAAATTAATGTCGGAAATGAATTAAATTATAAATTAGGTCCCAAATTTGAAGGCCCTTTTTTGAGTTATGGAAGAGAAAAGAGGAAATAGGCTTGTTCTTCTGGATGAAGATACGGGGAGGACTAGAATAACGCATATATCTAAGATCAAAAGAACAACTTAATAATGTGTGGGGTTTGTTTGGTTGTTTGTCTTTTTTCAGGGGCATTTATTATGTTTTTTTCTTTTTCTCATTTTTGTTTCGTTGGGGTTAAATAGTTATTTATGTTTTTTTCTCTTTCCTGTGCTCGCAGATGCAAAATTTTATCATTCTCTTCACCTTTGTGGCAGCTGCTAGTGCAGTAGGCAAGGTTTATTTGCGACCAGGGGATGTAATTGAAGAGGATCATGAGACCTGGCTGGATGACAATAGGATTATATTGAGTGGAATTGGAGGATCTTGTGTCAGCAAGGACAGAGTTGGAATGTTCTAAGAATAGTGTTGAAACACTAATGAGGACATTAGAAACGGCGAAGGTAGAACGTAACGTGTCAGATCTTTTCACGTTTGTTTTTGGAAATTAAGGTTGCAGCTGACAGAATTCAGGACACTATCAAAGAGACGATTACATGGTTTCTGGATATGAAACCAAATGGTGCAAAACTTACACGTGGTCGAACCAAGAGACATAAAAGGGCGGTCCCATTACCTGTTGGGGTTGACAGCATTGGCCGTGGCAGCAATTGGTGGGGTAGCAATTACAAGCCTAACGAAGGTTGAGGCATTGGAAGCTAAAGTTGCTGATCAGGGGAGGGTTTTGAAAAAGCTAAGTGGGAGTAACGGAAAGTTACGTGAGCGTTTTGATGATCTAAGGAAAACATTCAAGTTGTTACAGGTTACTGTTCAGGAGGTTTGGTCAGACCTAGATTTGACGGTTGCTTTCTTTACAGTACATATTACAATTTTAAATATTGAGAAAGAGGCTTAATCGTTGTCGGCTGAGATCAACTCTCAAGTAAAATTGGTAGTAGCAGCATCAGAATGGCATATTATGAGTATTATGGAATATTGAAAGTAGGTTTATCAGACGTTGTTAATAGTGGAGGTATCTACCAGCACAAAGGTCCCATTTTGTGGTTATACGACCCTTTCCTAGCACATATAATATAGTGTAGTGATGTTAGAGGGACTTAGAGGTTATGTATAAAGTAGGGGATAAGTTTCAGTCAGTAGCCATTGATTATAAGGATAGGTGTACATTAGTTCATAATAAATGCATTTATAACAATAAGGGATTTGTCTTGAGGGACATTATCTTAGAGGGTTGTGAATTCGAGTTGATTCATGACTTGACTGTTACACAATGCGGATTTAGACTGGCCCCCATGGGCTACATGGTGTTGCCATAGGAAACAGTTTCAGCGATATACTGTCGTAGATGTCGGTTAACCAAGCTATGCCTGAATGAATCATCTTCACTCCTGTTGGGAGGGTCCTTGCTGGTTGACGGCGTGTGCAGGATCGTCTCTTCTCAATTTCTACTGATGAGTAGGAAAATCTACAATTTGTCAGAGAGGATCTATATGCATCATGTCTGCAATTATCATGAGGTTGTGGAAGTACCATCTGTACCCAAAGTTACTACGTTGCCGCTGTTGAAGCAAATGGAGGGCATGGAGTATATTGAGTGGATAACTAATCATTCGTTCATCTTACCATGTGTGCTATCATGGCTATCATGGGTGTGGCCATTGGCCTTAATTGTGGGCGGTTTTACTGCTCCAGGAGAGGCAGTCCCCACAAGTGCAGATGACGGAGAAGCATGAAATCGCACCAAAGTGATTGAATAGGTGTCCTTCAGGTCGAGGGTGACCTGCAAGGGTAGGTGGACCCAGCTCTGTGTACATGTATTGGTGTACACGCTCATGATGCATGGTCTCTTCCAGTGTTTAACAAAACTTGCAAAGGGGGTATGTGTTTGTTAATTCAGCGCTCAACGTTCATTCACCTGTGGAGGTCAGCAATTGATCGATCAGTGACCTGAACATTGTTTGGAGGGCGTTTAGATACAGCGTCACGTGTCATTGATGGAAATTTCCATCATTATAACAAGGAACTTTTTGGTCAGTTTATAATTAGATATTGGGGTGTGTTAACGGGTATGTGAATCTGTGCGTTACGAAATCGCTAAGTGAGAAGAGGCTCGTGATAGATAACAGACTCCTTGGTCACAGCCCAAACTAAGAGGACATGTTGGACACACTGGGAATTGGAATTCTCTTAATTCTATTTGCCGAGAAAATGTTTCAGTGGAGCCATGTCTCAAGTGAGGTGAAACCTTAATCTGGCATATAACCCTTTGTGGAAATGGAACTGGGGCCGAAGTGACTTTTTTTTTTTTTTTTTTTTTTTTTACAGACCACAGACTGCTGTATTAATGGACTTCGGGTGTTTTTTGCAGGAAGGGGAGTTAGTTCCTACTTAATATGATGTCTTGCAAAAATTGTATTCCTTGGATATAGGGATTATTGGGATTGGGGATTTACCATGCGTGATGTTTCATTTACTTGGTTTATTGTTAGGCTTGCAGAATAAATGTCTAATTTTGATATTCTGGGGTTTGATTTATACACATCAGTTCAGAAGTAGATTTTCATAGAATTCATAAGTGCGTCTGAGAGAGAGAGAGAGAGAGAGAGAGAGAGAGAGAGAGAGAGAGAGAGAGAGATGCACGCTCAGCAAGGGGGAATGCCGGCCAGCGCTACCAAAATTTCTTTGCGTTCTCTTCAAGGTAGGTAAGATAATTATAGCATATATATATATATATATATATATATATATATATATATATATATATATATATATATATATATATATATATATATATATATATATATATATATATATATAGTTCAGAATATGAAATGGTAGGTCTTGGAAGGTGGGAAGTTTCACTCCAACAAATTAGTTAAAAATCTCTTGTTAGGTCAAAACTCCTTCAAACCGATATTTTTCACACAGTCGTCTCTATTGGCTTGTATATTTATTTTTACGAAGAAAAACTTCAGAAATGAAGAGTAAAGACTATCCTGTGGGGATTGCGGAGGGACCCTTGGGTCCTCAGTTTTGCAACTACATTATTCTCCTGTATGTCGATGTCGTCCTAACAGATACAGTTTAAACCTGGTTCATCCCAGATTTATTTTTCTTTTGATTTTCGTCTTTGTTTCATGACATCTTCCTCCGTCTCCTGTTAAATCTTTCATTGAGTTTTCTCTTTCTTTTTAATCCTCAGCTTCCTCGAGAGCATGACAAGATATAATTAATCCTTTTCCCCTTTTTCTTCTTATGATCATATTGACTTATTTTCTTCATCAGCTCCCTGTCTCGAGACCATGACAAGATCTCTTTCACTTGCCTGTCTTTTTGTTTTTTATCTCCTCATGATTTCCCTTGTTCACTTTTTACTTCTTTGCCTTCTTCCTTTTGCCTGCAGGCCGTGACAAGACCTCTTCGTTTTTCTTCATACGAAGTTCCACATATTTTTTATTCTCCTTTTCCCAAGAGCAAGGCAAGATCTCGTTCGTCTATTTTTCCATTTCTTCTCCTTAAGAGTATTCTACTCTTTGGTTTCCTTCTTCTTCTTCTTCCTCATCTTCTTCTTCTTGCCCCGAGGGCATGACAGGAGCGAGCTCTTACGGTAGCCCGGGCAAGACATCCTAATGAAGAGGATAAATGCAATAATTGTGTGGATATGTGTCGGTCCGCGCATAATCCACGCTCCTCAGTTATCCGACCCCATAATTACTGTCAACATAATTAGAGCCATAATAATTACTGTCACGATTAGTGTCATCTGCTCTGCTCGGGTGTATGTGTCTGTGTATGTTTGTCTGTTTGTATGTTAGTGTTCTCCGAGTGCTTTTTTTTTTTTTTTGTTTCTTGATTTAATTTGGCGTTGTTTTGGTCGGTGGCTGTGTGAAGTGCGGTTTGTTTTGACGTTGTTTATTGCTGTGATTTTTTCTCTGTAGTCTCTCAAGACATGTGTTTGGTGCTTGGCTTTATAAAAGACTCGTCTGTTGTTCGCTCGTGAATGTATTTCATGTGATGTGCACAAGACGGGTTTTCTTCGTTACTCTGTTTGTAGTTTTGCTGACGTACTTTTTTGGCTTTCCACATGCTTATTAAAGTTTTAAATATTTTTACTTGATAAAAAGTAAGCTTTCTTGCTTTCTTTTCTATAAAATATTCGTAGTTATACCTTCATGTCATTTATAGATTTTATATATTTAAATGTTCTTGATTTTATAAATGATTAGCCTAATGTTCCTCATTGTTAGGTTATTTCATTGTCAAGAAATATTTAGTACTTAGGATATTTTACACATGCGCAGTGCTTGTCTAAATACCAGCCTTTTGAGTAGATTCAAATCCGGCATTTGAATTAAATTTGCAACATTATTCCGGAATTTTTTATCACTCCTTCTCAGTAAATCCTATTTTACTGAGCATTATTCTGTATAATTCAATATTCAAAATTTTATTTTTAAATGCGATGAAAGAACTTAAAATTTCTTTATTCCACTTTTATCGCATAGTTTAAGCATGAAGATAAAGATTCCTTTTTCGTATTTGCTTTGGAATATATAGTGTGTAAAACACTGAAATGTTTCAAATCCTTATTTGAAATGAAAGCAGAATGAAAGAGCCTGACGTCAAATGGAAATAGATATTGACGTACTGACATGATATATCATCAGTATTAAATATCTCTTTATTATGAAATACCCGACACATGTAGAGGAATATAATGGAAATCAATGTAAATGTATGAAATTTTAATAAACAAGGCAGCGAGAGAGAGAGAGAGAGAGAGAGAGAGAGAGAGAGAGAGAGAGAGAGAGAGAGAGAGAGAGAGAGAGAGAACAAGTATATGGAATAATGAAAAAATGACAGTGCATGTTATTATCATTATTATTGTGTTGATGTTGTCCATTTCTATTAGTAATAATGCTGAATAAGGTTTAGAATTAATAATGGTAAGAAAATCATGCACCATAAATTACTTCAACACTATATATATATATATATATATATATATATATATATATATATATATATATATATATATATATATATATATATATATATATATATATATATATATATAGAGATAGATAGATAGATATAGAAAGAGAGAAAAGTATTTAATAAAAATCTGTAAATTTTACTTACCTATAGCTCCGACAATGTAAAATAAATCAGGAGAATTAAAGAGGTCTTTAAGTTCTGTTGCATTACGAGAGTATCCTGCATAATAAAGCTATCAATTTGATATCATAGGCTGACTCAGAACAGTGGAATCTGTGCTTTGACGGATGAGTTACTTTGTCTACCACCTCGTTTTGGGGATACAAGTCCTTACGGAGTTCACTGTCGTTAGACGTGAGGCGACAAAAAGATGCTGGATTAATTTTTTTCTAATCTCTCTCTCTCTCTCTCTCTCTCTCTCTCTCTCTCTCTCTCTCTCTCTCTCTCTAACGTATTTACTTAAGACATGAAGTGGGGTTTCTGACCACTGACATTTGCTATGCTATTTGGGTCGTTACTGAAGTATATTTTCTGTAGAGAGATTACGAGACCATTCAGTAGAAAATTGACGCATCACTAAAAATAATTAGCTGATATCTTCTCCTCCTCCTCCTCCTCCTCCTCCTCCTCCTCCTCCTCCTCCTCCTCCTCCTCCTCCTCTTCTTCTTCTTCTTCAGCATTGGATTAGGAGTGAGAAAGAGCATGTAAAAATGAGTTTACAGGCCTTTCACGGTTTAGGGTTTCCAAGTGAACGGGCTATGTTTAAATGGTCTAAAGGTTAATGGGTCTCAGGGATTGAGAAGAGAGATGTTTCGTCTCCTGTGTAGCCTGTGATGTGTTATCCCACGTTCTTTTCCTCATTGTCTCTGCTTTTTTTTTTTTTTTTACTAATGAGATGTTCGCCTATTCTTTTGGGGCATTCTACACATTACTACTCCTCCACCTTTTCGTCATTTGCTGCGTCGTATTCCTCTCCCACTCTTATATCCTAACCCCTGAGGAAGGGGGGGCCTCGCCTTCCCCATCCCCATCCCCTCCTCCCCCCTCCCCTCCCCTCCCTCCCCTCCCTTCTTTGCCATCCTGCATGCTTGTCGACCTCTGAAGCACTGGGAATAAGCAGAGGCGCCATAGAGGCCATCCCTCCGATGACCCACCGAGCGAATATCGCCCTTACGGTCCAGGGCCTTTTGGCACTGCCGTTGGTAGGCGATGGAGGGGGGAGGAGGAGGGGGAGGTTTGTCGAACAGCTTCAAACTCTTGGGGTCGGCTTGACAGCCAGGCCCTAATTTACGGCGATGGATTTAAAAAGACTCTATTCAGACGTATGCTTTATGGGGTCTACACAGCTCACACAACTGAGGTTACGCCGCCTTTTAAATGAAGTGACTTGCCAACTACACGCACACATACACTCTCTCTCTCTCTCTCTCTCTCTCTCTCTCTCTCTCTCTCTCTCTCACACACACACATGTGGCCGCTCTCTCTCTCTCTCTCTCTCTCACCCAGGCGGTATGTGTATGTATGCGTCGGTGTGTGTATGAATGGATGTGTGTGTTACCGAGCACATCTCGTAGGAGGCCATTTTCGACATTGGAGATCACTGTTCCAAGGGTCATTTTCCTCTTATTTCCGTTCTCGAATTCCTCCTTATCAACTCCTCTTTTACCCTTTCCTTCTCAACCCCCTCCCTCCCTCCCCCTTTCCCTTCCCCCTTCTCAGAGCTGAGCGGGGAGCAGCATCAGTGGCCACTTTTATAAGAAATCTGCTGATATATGGGCGGGCAAATTAACATTTTAAAAAATGTTATTTCTATATATACACCGTGTAAATAAAGATGGTTGGGGAGGGGGAGGGGAGGGGAGAGGGAGGGGGAGGGGTCCTCGTCTACCCTTTTCGCTTTTCGCTCGGCTTTGACTTAGAGAAGGACAACTTGCGTCGTCGTAAATTGGCTTTACGATATGTTTTAATGCTATTCGCCAGATTTACGACCCCGTGGCTGGCTGCCTGGCTGCCATGGTGGGGCTTCGTCGTCGCTTGCCCGCCTCACCAGAGGAAAGTAGAGCCTGACGGGGGATTCTGCTGGTCGGCTCTCGATCTCTGGAGTGCTTGCGTGCATGCACATGTGCTCGTGCTATTCACTTATGTGAAAGCATGTAATGTTTGCATAAACACACACACACATGTACACGTATATATATATATATATATATATATATATATATATATATATATATATATATATATATATATATATATATATATATATATCACTACAGGTGATTTTAATCATATATATTCATATATATACATATATATACTGTATATATATATATATATATACATATATATATATATCACCACAGGTGATTATAAACATATATATGTATGTATGTGTATACGTATGTATGTTTGTATATATGTATGTATAAAACGTGGGTGTATGCAAAATCTACATGTTTCAATATGTAGGGTACTTGCTAATGTCATTTCCTTCATCGTCTTCATTGACAGACAATATTATTAAATATTATTATAATTATTATTATTATTATTATTATTATTATTATTATTATTATTATTATTATTATTATTATTATTATTATACATGGTAATAGCAACGTAGTGGAAGTATTAATCGATGTTCCTATATTTTTGTCTCAAAGTATTTCCATAGTCGCCAAAGAACTCCGGCACCTGAAGTGTTCAACAAACAATGTAAATTGAGAGATAATATTTTACTGTTTGCTTTGATTATGACACAAGTCTGTAAAGGCTTTCTTTGGCTGTTATTCTCTCTCTCTCTCTCTCTCTCTCTCTCTCTCTCTCTCTCTCTCTCTCTCTCTCTCTCTCTCTCATGTATATATCCTCATATTTGACGCAGTAAGAAATTTACGCTCCGTCATTAGCATTATTTTTGCATTCTCGTGCTCTAATTACTTTCAGACCATTCATCCATGCGTTCATTCGTTCCGCCCACGTGCGTACATATATGCAAACATTAATATGTATATATGTATTTATATATTTTTATGCACACAACTTTTAGCTTGTCCGTGTAGAGGGGGTGGCCCCCAAGAAAAGTTAGGAGAATGGCCACTGGTACATTAGGCGAGTGATGTGAGTTGCACCATGGGTTAGGCTTGCAACCTCACCCAGATCATGAGGAAACAGTCTCAAAATGACGATACAGCAACATAGATCTCTCTCTCTCTCTCTCTCTCTCTCTCTCTCTCTCTCTCTCTCTCTCTCTCTCTCTCTCTCTCTCTCTGTGAAGCGTGGTGAGGACGTTAGTCATTCCATGTAAAGCCTTTAAATGCTTTTGCCATCATGTTTAACTTACCATAATGATTTAACCAATGTCATTCTATGTGAGGAGAGAGAGAGAGAGAGAGAGAGAGAGAGAGAGAGAGAGAGAGAGAGAGAGAGAGAGAGAGCAATGGTTTTTTACTCCTATTTAAAGAGAGCATATGAAAGACTACGAAAGATATGAAACTATATTGCAGAAATACTCGAGAACTGAAATATGCAAATATTAGTAGGAGAGAGAAAGGTAACAATGGACTTTTGGATTTTAAAATTTGGTTATGGTAATGTACATCATCAGTAGTCTGAGACCTGAGAGTTTTGTCTAATTGTTATCATATATATAATGTTGAAAGTATTTCCTTTTCTTAGACAACTTTATTGACAATGGATGAATTTGTTTCTAGCGATAGATATGTATGCTTTGGACTGATGAATATTTATAGTTTTGATTACTGTTAAAAGATAAAATGTATTGCTATACATACATACATACATACATATATATGTATGCGTGTGTGTTTTACAACCCGTTCGTCAGTGGCACAGACCATTTCAAACTAATTTTTTTTCGTGTAAAAATTAATAAGTCTCGTAAATATGAAAATCCGGAAGTTTTGAACATAGAACATTATCGGACGAAAGTTAAGGCCTGTCATAATAACAAAACAAAACAAAACAAAAATAAATAAGTAAATAAGTAAAAAACTTCCCGCTTCTCTTGTATATTACGTTATTTGATACAAGTTAGTCGTCACGTTTACAGTAGCATAATTGTTATGAGAAAATTGATGGTAGCGTCAGGTGACGAGCACTCATTTTTTCTTTTGGAATCAAATAACCTCTTATACTGTCATATGACTTGAAAAGAACGGTTCAAAAAGCTCATTCTTTGTTCCATGTGGTATATGACGTGCCTAATGCTGGTGAACAGGTTCTTTGCCGCATTACTAAGACATTATGCAGCCTATTAGCAATTATCGTACTCATTACCTTGCATGAGCATAGTTGTCTCTTGGCATATATCGGCAATTAAATGAATGACAGCATATGGTGAGTATTTGCTTCTGCTTACTGTTGTACACGCAAATGATTGATTTTCTAGTATCTTCTCCACCCACGTAAGACCTGGGGAAACCAGAAAAGTGACTGTTGATGACTCATCAAGGAAATGTATAGGTCCACCCAGATTCCTTATATCTGGCTTTCAGAAATGTTAAGGCTGTTTATTGGTAGGCATTTTCAAGAGCTGATCAGCCCTTGACCTCACAACCAATCAGGGGAAGTCTCTAGTGATACCACTCAGATAATTGTAGAAAATATTTCGTATTATTGACGATTATGCAGGTACATCTTGTCTTTCGTGAAAAAATAATAATGAGTACACATGTAATATCTGGCTCATATCAGCGACGTTACTGGCTTATCACCTAAGCTGATGCTAGTTGCGCATTCACGTACATATATGCACACACACATATGTACAGTATATCTATATACAGTATATGTGTATATATATATATATATATATATATATATATATATATATATATATATATATATGTATGTATATGTATGTATGTATGTATATGTATGTATATATATATATATATATATATATATATATATATATATATATATATATATATATATATATATATTATATTCCTTGATAGCTGAATGCATCAAGTCGGTGTCATCCACGTTTAACCCAGAAAGGCACAGGTTTAAATCTCCGCCAGGGGCGGTACTTATATTATATGTAATTTGGATGTAAGCTCTTCCAAAGCTTTGAGAATTTATTGTTAAAGTGATATTTATCGTTTATATATATATATATATATATATATATATATATATATATATATATATATATATATACACATACACATGTACACATGTATATATATACATACAGTATATATGTTTGTATATATATGTGTATATATACATATATATACATGTATATGTATGTGTATATATATATAATAAAATAAACATAAAATGCATATTATACGAAGAAGAAGAAGAAGGAGAGAGAGAGAGAGAGAGAGAGAGAGAGAGAGAGAGAGAGAGAGAGAGAGAGAGCATTAAAATTTAAATAGAAATTAAGGATTATCATGTGTGACATCGATGTCGCAATAAAATTGGACTCAATAAACACTCAACCAGGATGTAGTGATGGGGGATAGGAGGCCCCAGATAGGGATTGGAGAGGGGTGGAGTTACCTTCCCCCACTCTTCATAAGAGGAGGCGGCAGGTGGATGATAGGAGATAAATTAGAATAAGAGCAGAGGTAGTCGATAAAGGTAATGAAGTGGGTAGACATAAAACGCCCTGAGACTTCATTCACTTCTTTTCCTCCTCTCTCTCTCTCTCTCTCTCTCTCTCTCTCTCTCTCTCTCTCTCTCTCTCTGTCATGCTGGGTATTGTCGCAAGAACTGTTTGGAGATGAGGTTGCTAGCTTCACTTCACACCCTTATCGTCAATTCAGCAGACGACTGTATCTGTTGAGAGCTGGGTGAACGAACGGGTGGAAGGGAGGCTGGGAGTGACCCATAGACGTAGCAAAATGGACAGGGAGCAGTGTCACGGTGTCTCCTTAGATTAATTGATCTTAAGAGAGTACATTTATATTAAGTATTGATGCACTGCTATTTCTCCTGACGTGGTTCGAACCCTGGCATTAAGGAAGAGTTTTCCATTTCATTTCCAAATTTAAATTCGAGGTTTTCAGTGGAAAACTTTCCCAAGAGTCGTATTTATATACATATATATACATACATATATACATACATATATAATACATATATAATATATATACCGTATTTGTGTGTGCGTATGTATGCAGTGCTTTATTTATCAGGTTTATTACAATAATAATAATAATAATAAGCCCGCGTATAAATTCAGAAGGACCTATGCAATTTGCCAGTCCTCTACTAGCTCCCGCTGGAGAATGACAGAAGTCTGTCGAAACGCGTCGCGGCAATAATTGTATAGAACTAACTGTATAGAATATATAAAGAAGCAGAATCCAGATTTTGACTTTTCCCCCATGAAATGACAAATATAGGCGAGCTGTTAGCACGCACCTCCACTGAAGAGATGTCCGCAATAAGGAAAATAGAAAAAGTCTTCTACAAAATAAATGCAGCTGAAGCAGCAATAATATTCAATAGAACCTGTTTAAAAGAGGGTCTGCTGCCAAATTATAATAATAATAATAATAATAATAATAATAATAATAATAATAATAATAATAATAATTTTTATTAATGCCCAGAAAAGTGTGGAGAGTTAGCCTACCTTTGTTTTCATTCTTTTGTTTCCTGCGCATTTACGTTGTTTTTTGTGCGAGTGTTTCCTTGTGGGCGTTTTGTGAGTGGGTGTGTCTTCCAAGCAGTTTACCTGACACGGGTATGGCTGGCCGAGATTTATGTGGTCCTTCACGCCCTTCCACGCAGAGCCACGTTAGGAATGCCGCCCTAATGTCACGGGAGGAGCTGCTCTATCTCGACGGACATCTCCTCTGAAGGGGGTAGTGGCATTTGGCACTCCCGCCGGGGCACACTGCTGGGTCGGGCCTTCCCACACACGACTCTTCCTGATATTTTAGGAGAGGGCTTTTGTCTCTCGACGCTCATAAACGTGACAGTTTAACTGTGGTGCTGGCATGCCGCTGTAACGCGAACTGCAGCAAGAACTGTCATCTGACAGTTTAGACGCGTTCATTAGTAGCTGTAACTGTCAGAGGTTACACCAACGTGGATTTAGCCGCACTTGTTTTTTATCGGCATTATGGAGCGGGTAAGCGGTCATTCAATACGGCACTGTGGCACTCCGACCCTCTGCCTTTGACATTCTGAAATATATTCCACCATCTGATGAGATCCTCGGTGACATTTTACACGCTCCCGGTAAACTGATAATGTCACGGCGGATGGCTGACCTTTCTCCGTCTTTGACCGGATTAAGGGTCGGATTCATTTCTGCCTCTGATTTATGCTCTCTGATTGTTTCCAACCTTTTTTCTCTTCCAAGACGAATCTCTTGAATTGCCTGAAACGCTGGTGCTGATGCGGGAGGCAAAAATCTGCCAACTGTGAAATGTGCTAGTTGCATATATATATATATATATATTATATTTATATATTATATATATATATATATATATATATATATATATATATATATATATATATATATATATATATATATATATATATAATCAGAAAGCTACAAACGTCCTTTAATATCCAATTCGCTCTACCTCGGAAATAATATATTTTCATATATGTTACCGAAGGAATTTTTAGTTGATAATAAGTCCACCGTCCCGTGGGGTCAGGACTACAGGGACGCACTAACCCATTCGGCCGAATGGGTTGGTGCGTCCCTGTAGTCCTGAGTCCTCGTCCGTCGCTGGTTCGACCCCACGGGACAGTGGACTTATTATCAACTAAAAATTCCCCTTCAGTAACATATAAAATATATTATTTCAGGTAGAGCGAATTGGATATTAAAGACGTTTGTAGCTTTCTGATTGTATATGAATCACGGTGATGTGATAAATAGTCATTTATATATATATATATATATATATATATATATATATATATATATATATATATATATATATATATATATATATATATATATATATATATATATATATCATGCGCGTGTGTGTTTGAGACTAAAGTCAATACCTTCTGTAGAGTGGACATTGATATTTGTACCTTAACGATTAATATAACTTTCGGCAGCTGCAGTTCCTACGTGTTAATGAGTTGGTCGTCTGCTATTAAAGGCCCATTCTCCCCCTATCCCTTCCCCTTCCTTCAGTCAATCGGTTGATCTTTAAAATCAACCGGCGATTATATTTGAAGCAGTAAAGAAAAAGAAACCAGGAATGAGCGTAGGGTTAATAGCCAGGGAAAAAATGAGAATGCAGGTGATTTCCTAAGTTGCAGTGCTAGAAGGAAAATAGAAGTGAGGTACACTTCTTATATCCTATGTTTGACGCTACTGACATTCAGATAACTGTGTCAGTTACAGTTCCAGTTCCTCATTTGAATAAGACAAAAGGGCTATTTGTATGTTTATAAGAAAGGTCTTGTTGTCAGGTCAACTCTGTTACAGAACGGAATAAAGTCAACGTTCGTTTTTAATCCTTTTTGTTACTCATATTTTAAATCGCTCTCAAAACTAATTTTATGCTTTGGCAAAAGCATTTCTGTTCTTAAGTATTAATTATAGATAGGAAATTAACACCATATTTAGCTATGAAATATAGCTCATGTTTCAACAAATTGACATTTTCACGAGCCTAACCTGGGCTTGATTTATCTGGCCTTAAAGACACTCTAAACTCACCTGACTACTTAGTTAAACTCATGAAAAGTAAGTTAGCAGTAAATTAAAATTGTTTCCAAAAGAAATGCAAGGCTTCACTAATTAGGTTTTATTACAAGGATCAGAAGGATATTGCAAAGGGAGCTCCTCACTAGCTCCTTGGCACTGATATTACATTGCTCACAAAACAAAAAGTGGCAATATCAAAGATTTTACGATCTCTGGTAAAAATTCTTAACTATAAAATGACTTATTTCTGAAATAGAAATCACTGTGTCGGCGGGTGGGGGACCTCTAAGGATAAGTAAATGGAAAGATTTATGCCACGAAGGCATATCTTCAGGAATGAATCTTGAAGTGGTCTTCCACGTCGGGAATTCAGGAATTGGCACCGTGGGCAAACAAGTAGATGCACAGCATCAAACGCCTATCCTGCAGGACAAACTTACTGTCACTTTGATGCAAAGAAAATACTTTCTCGGTCACTTAGGGAATGCTGAAGGCTGAGAGGGAGCAATATGCAGTAGCAAAGGCTTTGAAATGCTTAGTTACTTGAGATGAAAATGTTAGCACTTCACTTATTTTCTCAGAACTCCAAGGGGCAGAAATATCAGAAAGAATGAAAATTATAATGGAAGACTGGGCGTCGTAACAACTCCAAAATCCAGACTATACCTTTTCCGTAGGATGCGCTGTCTTGATATGTAGGCCAGACTTTGCAATAAGACGAGGGACCTGGTGGGACTACGTGCACGACAAAGGGTTTTCTGGGTCAGAGAGGGGAAGGGCATTCGGAGACCGACCCGTCAAAGACTCTACTCTGAAGCTGGCTGGTAACGAACTCTCTGTGTGACCCCTGGTCAGGTCCTCATATAGTTTCTGGTCCAGCCTCCAAGTCTTTGTCCCGCAAGTGGCGTTTGTCCGTTAACTCGCTGGCTTCCATGTTTTTGGCGGCACCGACAGGAGCGGTGCTGGAACAAGGAGAAGAACGAGATCACCTAGGGGAAATCAAAGGTTGATAAAGGCAGGATTTAAGGCTTAGAGAGGAAGAGTGGAGTTTTGCCGTGAAGGTGGCGAGAATTTAGCGGGTGCTAATGTCAGGGGTTGGTTTCATCGTTCCCTGCTTCTCAGTTCTGGGTGGTCGTGGGGTTGACTCACCGTTTGCACTTTACAAGTTTTCTTATTTTAGTTAATTAATTTTAAAAATGACTGGAGTTTCACATGCTCTTGCAAATAGCAATTGCACGTTACAATATACTTGCTCAAGAGTGTTCATGTAACTAGTGCTGATTGAGTACTGTTAGCTTGTTCACTGGCTTCATGTAACCAGTGGAGATTATTAATTTATAATTTGTTCTAGGATTCATGTAGCTTTCATGTACCGAGTGATGGCTTTTATCGGTAACTGGTTTTGCAGAATGGACCACTCTGCAAAACCAGTTACCGATCAATATTAACAGCTGATGAATGTTACTGAAGATTTGTAATTTGGTAAATCGTGTAAAACCTGAATCATTTCTAGCGTTTGAAGAAACTAATGAATACTAAAGTGGGTATTGGGTATTTGAATAGTGACTCCGAAAAATTTGGCCAAAAATGGTGAATGGGTACAAAACAAACCTCCAGCATTTAACACAGGTTTTTCCACAAATTTTTTGTGGTTCGAAGAAAGTGTTACGTTCTGAAACAGGTGTTTCGACAGTAAATAGAACTTAAAAAGAAGAGAAATGAAACCATCTTCCCTGACAATGGCTACATGTACCCAGATTTAATTTGTATACAAATTGGCAGAAGATTTACGAAGATCTGTACTCTGAGGCTCATCTAAAACGAGTTAACTTGCGTTCAAGATTTGGGGAAGGTGCTATTAGTTAGCTAGTGGGAACATTTTCCAAGAATCACAGTCTTTATGCAATGAGTCATATTCATTTACATTCCAAAGTTCTTTCCTTGAGTACACATTTTGAGAAAGGCTGTTCGTTAGTTGGTGGGTTAGTCTGTGACGTCATGGGTTCGTATTCCGTTTCTCGTTTGCTTGCATATATTACTTTCATGCTAATATGTGTATACAGTAAGCTAATCCAGCTTAATTATTGGTTTTTTATTCATATATTTTTGGCAAAGCGCACACACACATATATGTATGTATGTATGTATGTATGTATGTATGTATGTATGTATGTATGTATGTATGTATGTATATATATATATATATATATATATATATATATATATATATATATATATATATATATATATATATATATATATATATATATATATACATCCCTAAATGGGGTGGCATGAGACTGTTACTTCTTGAATGAATGTGTGGTGTGTGTGACATTCTGAATAACTCTTTCACATGATATTTATGAAAGTTAATGCACCTTTTAATTAAATGAGGGAATGAGTTTCAGCGTTCAAGATTTGAACTCGCATTTAAGATGCTCTTGACTTCAAAGCACACAGCCTTGCCGACCTCACCACGGCAGCAGACTTTTTGTCGCGCACACCAATATGCTGTAGATGAAATTGTAAAATTGTAAAACACCTTCAAGTGTCATATATATACATAAATGTTCATGTAACTGGCTCTGGTTTCAGAGCGGGAAAATTGTTCAGTTTTTTAAGGTGGGTATTGCCAATCCGAATCCGCTGAACCTCTCCTTGTGAAGTTGAATGCGGATTCATGTCATTCAGAGTGAACGAATTGTTGAGAACGAGCCCCAACAACATGACGAGGCTGACGATGCTGATGGGGGCTCTCAGCAGATGATGGACAGGAGAACCGAGATGAAAAGGCGCGGCGGCCGACCAGGTGGAAGGAGGAGGCGATAAAGACGAAGAAGATGATGATGATGGTAACGAGGGTCATTAGGAGAGCGCCGGGCGATGTAGCACTGCTGAAGAGTCGTAGTTCTTGTAGTCATACCTGTAGATTGTGCTTTTGTCTGATGGACTGATCCTTAACTGGTAATTACAAGGCTTGGGCGGCCTTTCGCGTTGTGTTTATCGTTGCCTGGGTACGCTTCAAGAGCAGCTGGATGAGGTGGGTAGTGGTGCTGGTGGGGTGGGGGGGGGGAATAGGGCTGCGACGAGTGGGGAAGGGGTTGAAGAGAAGAAGAGGAGAATAATCGGAGGATGTGGAAGACGAAAAAGAAAACCAAGGACTTCCAGACCAATCAATGTAGTTCCAGTATAGAAACGCAAACAGCATTTCAGAAACTCTCATAAGATTCCCCCAAAAGCAATTGGTCATTAATGAGATTTAAAAACAGAACAAGGTTAAGTTAGAGAAGCCTTACACCGGGATGGAAAGAGATCAGAATAAATACCAGAATCAGTAACTGAATTAATCCGTATGACCAGTGACTGACCAGATTCCCGAATACCAGTTGCTAAACATCCTGGTGAAGTCACTAGATTTGGCTCATTGAATGAAGTGAGAATCTGACTGATGGACTGATTGATTTCATGAGGTGTTAATAGTCACTTGTTTTGCTTCTTACATCATCCCCAAGACTCTTAAGTGCTCGGAATTTCCTGATATCTTTTATTTCCCCAGAGCTGCGTCTTCTCTCTTTATGTCTTCCTTCGATTTAAGAAACGAATTGCCTTCAGAACCTTCATTTAAAGGATAAGTGCAGGACTTTTCCAAGAGCAAATTAGATTCATTTTAATTTTAGCTACAATGAACTGTTGCTACATGGGGGAAAATAAGGACGGCCGTATTATTAATTTTTTATAAACTGCAGTTGGTATGGGAGGAGTTGTCATTATTATTATTATTATTATTATTATTATTATTATTATTATTATTATTATTATTATTATTATTATTATTATTATTAAAGTCAACATTTACCATCGTCATCACCACCATCACGTACTTCATCATAATCATCATCATCATCCTCTGCAGCTCATGCGTAATCACTATCACATCATTATCATTATAAGCCCGCAATCACTCGTAAAGGTCCTTGTAACAGAGAGAGAGAGAGAGAGAGAGAGAGAGAGAGAGAGAGAGAGAGAGAGAGAGAGAGAGAGAAGCCTTTGAAACTTACCAGCACCGAACAGACATTCTAGGAGATGTAATTTTAGTATCTTCATTTGAATAAACATGCGCATTCGGGGGTCGTGGGATGGGATGGGGGGGTTAAAAATGATGTGGGGGGAGGAAGAGTGGGAGAGAGGTAAGGGAATGCGCCCCAAAACCCTCTGATAACCCCTCCGTCCCCCCTTCCCTTTCCAAGTCCCGCCTCCTGATGTTATAGGCGTTAGGAGGTGTGGGTCTCTTCGATTATATATTCATACGCTTGATGGTCTGAACTGAGACTTGAAATTTATGATGACGCATTCATGTGTTCTCTCTCTCTCTCTCTCTCTCTCTCTCTCTCTCTCTCTCTCTCTCTCTCTCTCTCTCTCATACATACCTTTTTATTATACCTCTCATTTTGTTACATTAAAATGTGTAAACAGTCATCTCCATTCGTTGTTTTTCATGGAGAAAACACTCATATTTCCCCGGCCCCCCACATACATATATATATATATATATATAGGGTATACATGTACTTTGGTACGTAAGATCTCAGATCTGCATGGGATAAACTACTAGTCCAGCAAAATGTCTTTTAACATTTATAAAAAATATGATTATGAAATTTGATATTATACTGAAGGAGTAATGAAAATTAACAGCCATATGTACAAATACAAATCAACCTCTTATCTGTATATATAAATATATATATATATAATATATATATATATATATATATATATATATATACAATATATATATGTGTGTGTATAGCCTGTATGTGTATATTTATGTATATATATATATATATATATATATATATATATATATATATATGTGTGTATATTTAGAACTTTTAGAACTCAAAAAGTTGACATTTGGGTATTGGGGGTTAAGAATTTCAGTTTTAAGAGTTTTTCTTCTCCCAAGTGTGAGCTTTAGATTCAAGTTTAAGATATAAGTCTAATGATTTTCTTATGATATACTCTGATTAAATATTTTCAAATTTAGAATAAAGTGATTTCAGCTTTTGGTTACAGCTAGAAATATGTATTAGGAATCTAAATTTTAGATTTCTTTATTTAAACTTAAGAGGACATTAAACTGTAGGGTTTAAATGATTGTACACCACTGGTTTAACTTCCAGTATTTTAAATATCAATATTTAAACTTTGTATAAGAAAACGTTAGATAATTAGTACCTTGATTAATACCCTGGTATTACAGACCAGTCACAGACAACCCACGATTGTTTTGTAGCCTTCCCCGGGCTTGGAGGAAAAAGAAAAGCGATAAATAAGTTTAGGGCATAAACACAAAGTGAGCAATATGTGCTCCCAGTAAAGGAAGAAATACTATGAGTTAAGAGGCACAGAAGTAGGAAGAGATTCCAGTAAAAGGACCGGACCGATATATATATATATATATATATATATATATATATATATATATATATATATATATAAAGTATGTTTTAGTTTCTTTTCAGTATTCATAATTATGCATTAATCAGCAGATCAGATGTAAATGAATTAAGGAGGAAAGGAATAGATAGATGTACTATATAACGTAACCTACAAAGGTAGGAATATATGACTAAACGAGTGAATCGCCTAACACAGGAAGTAAAGCATAAATAAAAGAAATGATACTGTCATTAACAACGAAACCAGTTGACGGTAGCCTGAATATCTGATGACAGTAAGGACGGATGAAAGTAGACGACATTTACTTGACGCCACGTCAAATAAGGCAGATGATTGCCAAGGTAATGATAGGGTGTAACCTGAAAGTGCCTTCCATATTTAATGCCCAATCTGTAATATGGATATGGCAGGACAGTTCGAGAAGCGCAAAGAAGACCTTCCTTATTTAACTGTTGACATCCATGGCTCCTTCGTGTTATGCTTCCGTTTACTTTAAGTAACCAATTGAATCTTATTCAAGCATTTTTTGTCGATTTATTTATTTATCAAATTTTACCTAAATATGTATGCACGTAAGGCTTGATTATTGATCATTTTGGTTTTTGACCGCACACTTTATCTCATAGGAGGGATGGCTCCTAGTATCGGTTAGCTGGACCAAATCAAGAGGTCTGGTCCGCACTGGCATAATAAGGCCAGCTTAATTTAAACCAACCACCGAAGGTCTCCAGATGAGGTTAGCCTTCTGGTGAAGGGGAAGTCTTGTGATGAGGTTGCTAGCCCCAAGCCTTATCCACACTGGCTGCGACCCACCACTTCTAGATACCTAATTCGTTGCTCAAGTCAACAGGTGCAGTGGGTTTTAATGGAGCGTTCCTAAATCGTCCGCCAGCCTCGGCCGGAAATCGAACCCAATTCGTCAAGGTAGTCAGGAAAGTTTTCTAATCGCCCGAGCATTATACACACTTAAAAATGTATTCTAAACTACGACCTGGTCCTAAGTCCAGGTGTACAGTACTGTACTTGCATCGTGTGTGGCTTATATGTCTTGGTACTTGTAGCCTTTGTTCCTATTATTATTTTATCATTTTTATCTTGTCTTTAGTTTCACCTTAGTAAGGTTATTTACCTTTCATTTTTCATTTAGCTATTTCTATAAAATAGATACTTATTTTGCTTGATTCTTCTTATAATTTTCACTGATCTATTCCTGTTTAACATATATATATACATATATATATATATATATATATATATATATATATATATATATATATATATATATGTCTGTAAACCAAATCTATGAACTCATCAGTTTAAATTGTCGTTTATTGTGGTGTAAGACGTTGAACCAACGAAAATAATTGAAAAAGGCAGTGATGAACGATGCACATTGGCATGTATTTAACTACCATTATGAAGACGAAATCGTGTACAGTAAACACGAAAACAAATTAAAATAATTGAAGCCCCGGCGGGTTGTTGTTTTGGGGGGAGGGGGATATGCGGTAGGGAGATTACGGGGTGTGTGTGTGACGCCAGTTAAATATGTTGTTGAATGAAGAAGCTCCATAAATATCTCCTCGATAGTCGAAGTAAATAACCCATAATGGCCGTATTTAAGATGCTAAGAAGCCTGATGCCCGCCTTTGGGATGGCCGCTTTTTGAAAAGCCCACAGAGAGAGAGAGAGAGAGAGAGAGAGAGAGAGAGAGAGAGAGAGAGAGAGAGAGAGAGCAAATATGTCTGGTTTACCTTCATATGGTATTTCATTGTTTGTTTTAGATCCCTATGAAAACGAGCGTCAGGATGAAACATAAGGCTTCATGACCAGTAATAACTTTGATCGCCAGGTAATATATGAATGAATAGTTGAGAGGTTTCGAAAAGAGTTTTTCTTCTGTGTTGGTGGTATGTTTGTGCTCAGTCAATTAGAATTTGGAGTATTAACAAACTAGTATATCAAATCCAGTATACTTTATGTTGAGGGCATTTATTCAAAACAAGTTAATGAACAGGTAAAGAAACGAACAGAAATTCTGTAAGCATGCATACTGGCCATCAGTCACGGGAATGGGGTAAAAGAGACGAGAAATCTTTTTCCGGACTGAAATACCTTCCCGTATTACGTGGTGCCGTCATTACGCGATCCTGTACTTACCATTACTTAGGTAAACCCATCTAGAAATGGCCATGCCGTTGTTTGCTTACGCAACCAACACGGACACACAGGTAAAGCCGCAAGT
>NC_089766.1:26648664-26658664 GCF_040412425.1 Macrobrachium rosenbergii | reverse complement strand
AATTTTTTTTATATATATAATTACAGTATATGGTTCGTCCTGCGTGTGAAAATACAAAATGGCCCCCATATATTTTGAAAAAGAAACGGATTCTTGTTCTTGAAGGTTTCAATTTTGACTTGCCTATGAAACAAAATGGCGTTCAGTGTGTTCTAGCACTGAATCGGGAAAGTTTTCGTTTTGTTTTTGATACATATATAATGAAAGAGATATATTGCTTAGCAGAATTTAGTATATAACTTATATATTCTAACATTAGCTTGAAATAATAGTAGTATGAGCAATTGCATATTAGCAAGGTGGGCAGATAAAGTTTGTCATTGTTTTTGATACATGGAAGTGTACGTCAAAATGGCCGCCATATTGGCGATGATGCAATACCACTCCTTTGATGGCCATTGCTACTCCCAAGGAAGGACGGCTTATTGGCCTGAAGGACTCTTATCCTGTTCCTGAAGATGTTCCTACCCAGGCAGGGTCTCATGGTCTCTCTTGAGGAGGTCATTGCAGTTAGAACCAAAAGGGGAGGAGGAGGAGGAAGAAGAAGAAGAAGAAGTAGAAGAAGATAAGGAGATGGAGGGGTAATGGGTGGGTGTGTGTAAGGTTCGTGCTCTTGCAATGTGATGGATGGGAGGTTCATTTAC
Organism: Macrobrachium rosenbergii; assembly: GCF_040412425.1. Taxonomy (NCBI): domain Eukaryota; kingdom Metazoa; phylum Arthropoda; class Malacostraca; order Decapoda; family Palaemonidae; genus Macrobrachium; species Macrobrachium rosenbergii. The sequence goes on along the minus strand of NC_089766.1, from coordinate 26,658,020 downwards.
ATAAACATGACATGAATTACTCCGTAACAACAGTAATGAAGTAACCTGTGCCTCTTGCCCCGGCATTGCGAAAGCTCTCTCTCTCTCTCTCTCTCTCTCTCTCTCTCTCTCTCTCTCTCTCTCTCTCTCTCTCTCTCACGACTTCGTAGGGCAAGTGATAAACCAGCGTCTCTAAAGCGAGTAGACCCGCGTTCGATCACGAAGATGGCCGAGGAAGGAACAGTATGAGCCAGATATGTAAAACCCCAGCATGCCTTTGTTGACCTCAGCAGTAAATAAGGTACGCAAGTTGTCAGTCGACTGTTGTTGGTCAGAACCCCGGGTGAGAAGAGAGAGAAATAAGTAGACAAAAATATTAGGCATACCACTGCTTTTATATTGTAAACGGGAGAACCTCGACGAGGCAATCTTTACAAGCTGAAGCCATTAGGGGAGAAATATATCCATGCATTTATGTATGAATTATTGTCACATGCACTTGTGACAATAATTCATTAAGCAAAAAATTGATCGTTTAATATAAAATTTACTATTCCTTGGGAACAACTTACACCCAAAGGGAATTTTAACTGATAAGTGCTTCTGGCCTGGCTAGGCTTCGAACCATGGCATGGTTCAGAAACAACGATATATAGCCTACGCAGTGGCTGACCATCTGGCGCGTGCGTCATTCCTAAAATGTAAAAATACTCTAGCAACTGTCACGGAATTACAAGCCATTTTAACTCCTCTGTTGACGCAAAAGAACCTGTTCGCACATTGAAACGAGTCACAAATTCGCGGGTCTCCTGCCACAGGAGCACAGATGGAACGCCAGCCGTCATTTCGGTGACTTGAACGCGGGACGAAACTCTAACTCAGTCGGGCGTCTTGTATCCAGTGCCGAAGTGAGATCTAACATCATTGCTTTGACAACTGCATCAGATGGTGTCAGAGATCGCCCAGGGCAGGCAGACTACGAGTAAATCTGCTACTAAAAATCTCTCTCTCTCTCTCTCTCTCTCTCTCTCTCTCTCTCTCTCTCTCTCTCTCTCTCTCTCTCTCTCTCTCTCCTGTGATTCCGGGCACTAAATCCATCGACGGCAGAAACACGAAATCAGTCTCAACGATTCGATCGTAAATACCTACCGCAAAACCTTACCCAGGGTGTCGGGGGTGGGTGCATGGGATACCTGGGGGCTGGAGATGTTTTTGGGTCGTAGAAAGGGTTTATGAAATCCCCAGGGGATGGGGGAATAAGAGTGGAACTCTCCTACCCTCGGGGGATTGGCGGGGGACGGGGAGGGCAGGGAGGGGTCAATCTCAGATAGGTTAATGAATAGCCCATCACTTAGCTGGAAGGGGGTCGGGAAGGGGGAAGGTAGGGGAAGTCAGTTGGGAGGCAGATAGAGGGTGGGAGGTAATCAGTCGTTTACGATTGTCCAATCACAGCTAATCAAAGTCGTTTGAGGTGAGACAAGTGGCTGGAGGAGGCAGTAAGGTAGTTGTGGCCGGGATCGTGGGAGGTTGAGCATTTTAGTGGTTAACTCTTATATGACTTTTGGTGGGAATGGGCTTTGGAGGGGGTGGGGAGGCTTGATAGGGAAGGAGTTGGAAGGCTGGAGGGGGATCTAGGGAACAGCAAGGAGAATGAAAGAGTCATTGAGGAGAATTGATAGAAGGTACACAGGGTAATGTGTCAGTCGAATTTAAACAGGAAAACATTTTCAGTAATTTACCCTTTGACTCTAAAAGCTGTTTAAGGTTTAGAGCCAGCGCCGCCCTACCAGAGTGGAACGAATGTTCAGTATTTCGAGAAACGAAGGCAGAGAATTCCTCATTTTTTATGCATGTATAAACATTTTTTGTTTTTGTACGTACGTGTGTTCAAGAATAGAAAATATTATCCCTATAATAGTAATCTGTATCTGCTGATATAGCATATTATCCTTAGAAAAGCGTATGTAAATATATATATATATATATATATATATATATATATATATATATATATATATATATTGTATATATATATTTTTCATATATAGTTACTTATGCATATGTGAATTATTTTATATTCACTAGTATTAAACTGCAAGTGTCATTCAATGTCCATTTCACTAGACCTCGGGAATCACTTATAGAAAGGGGAGTTTTGCTGAGCTCAGTAGTCAAAGTCAAAGTCCCTGTCTATCGTTGTCTCTAAGCCAGGCAACGCGTAACGGTTCGAATCCTGCCGGTGACGTAACAAATATTAAACGATACTTGTAACATGTATATGTATATATATATATATATATATATATATATATATATATATATATATATATATATATATGTGTGTGTGTGTGTGTGTGTGTGTGTGTGTGTGTGTGTGTGTGTGTGTGTGTGTGTATGCATATGCATATCCTGTTAAAACTAATTAGTCTTCAGTTGAGCCATGTGGTTGGTTAATCAGCTGAGGTGGGTCAGCCAAGTTAGGGAACTTGGAAAATCATATATGAATATTATATATATATATATATATATATATATATATATATATATATATATATATATATATATGTATGTATGTACATATGTATGTGTCAAAGTTTGAGTTTGCATCATTATACATATATATTAATGAGGCATACATTATTAGAATTAGAATGCTGATATGAAAAGGAAATACACATACACACACATATATACTGTATATATATATGTATATGTATATATATATATAAACAGTATATATACAGTATATATATATATATATATATATATATATATACATATATATATATATATATATATATATATATATATATATATATATATATATATATCTGTTTATGGACCATCCTCCCATCACCTCGCCGTCCTCTTTCCTCTTTTGGAGGACCACCCTTGAGACCCGAGTGCCACTTGAGGTAGGGGGCCACTTGATCCTCCGGGTAAGGTCTTGGGTTCGAGAGGTGGGCATGATTTAGGCTGTCGTTAATTTTATGGCACGTTAATTCATCCGAAGGTTGAATGCAAGTGGACTGAGGCTAAATATACCCCAAAGTTCTTTCACTATTTTTTGCTCTGTGGCATGATGCTGTCGTTTCCGGTCTTTAAGTTCTTTAATAATAATAATAATAATAATAATAATAATAATAATAATAATAATAATAATAATAATAATAATTATTATTATTATTATTATTATTAACAATAGTACCAGCACAATTAGCACAGCAGCAACATCAACAACTCTTGTTATTGGTAATAGTACAGTATTATCGTAAACTAAGAATCTTTCCAGTACAGCAGGCAACATCAACAATGAGTTTCTTGTTATTGGAAATAGTACAAATTATCGTAATAATTAAAAGAATCAGCACTTTTTTAGTACTCACGAGCAGGCTCGAACTTTTTCTTCAAGAGATGAGTTTCGTGCGCAGATAATTAAGAAATAGGCCATAAATGTAGGCCATATTATAATTAAAAGTTTGCTCTTAAGTCAGCACTAAATTTTTATGTGAAATGCACGCGAGATGTTAAGAGGGTATTGTGGATACACAAGTATAGCTTACATGTATACATTTATATATATATATATATATATATATATATATATATATATATATATATATATATATATATATATATATATGTATACATGTATAAAAACATATGTAATTGTAGTATCCGCAATGCCCTCTTAACATCTCGAATTCTTCCTAAGTTTTGGATATGCTTGTCACTAGAAAGACTTATATCTTGCATTGGTGTCTAAGGCTTTGTAGTGAAGTAGTGACAAGCGTATACAAAAAGTGTGAAGAATTCGACAAGGTAAGAGGGCAGTGTTACTACAACTACTATTTTACAATCTTTGAGTTTACCCCCATTTTCATTTCTCCGTTTCTTGGTCGCTCTTCTTGGTTATTGTACAGTCATGCTCAAATATGAGGCGACATGATTCTTTTTGTATATATCGTCCAAAATCTCAGATTCAACGTAACGTTGCCAATTAGTGTTAAACTTTTTTTTTTTATTTCCAATGTTATGCATGTCGACAAGTTTACGAATTCACAGCTAGCACTATTTGCCCTATGGTTTTATAAATATGGTCCATTTTATGCACTGGTATAATTCATAACCTGTGTGATTTGAACTGATTTTTTTTTTCATTGCTTAGCTCAAAGCACGGTGTGATAAGGTTAGCAGTGCCGTCAGTGACAGCACGCTTAACATGCTCCTCAGGCTGGTCAACATAACTGCCTCTGCAGCATTATAACAATAGACCTAATAAGCTCAATAGTCATAACAACATTGTCACAATAGGAATATGAATTACAAGTTTTCTTTGAATGTTGAAGTTGCAGGCTGTGTTCAGGCTGCCTGTATGTTGCAAAATGATTTATAGGCCTAAAAAAATAATCTGCCTTTTGAGATGTAATCTGTTACTAAAGAGTTTATTTGTAGAGCTTACCAGTTCTTTGAGGAATAAAAGATGATGCTTTTAATTATATGGAGAAGATGGCTATTAATCGAAATATCTAATAGTATTAATGGCAAGGCATATGGAACACTTGTTTTCTAACTGGCTTAAAATATTATTTTCTTAGTCTTTCTGCTCGCTTTTGGCGTATAATTTATTCATTCATAAGGCAACTTGAAGTGCAAGAATGTGTAGATAACTTCACATACTTTCTGGCCAGAATTTGATTTAGAGATGTGAATGCTAGGCGTAATATATTTATAGTAAGTAAGTAAGTAAGTAAAGAAGAAATCTAACACACATAGGCCTAGGAACAAAATCTTAGCTTTCACAAAAGAATAATTGCATAGGCGAATATTTGCTAGGAAGCTAAGTTTTGAAGTGGCTAAGAAATATAACAAATCATTTTATTTTTATGAAAATCCCAATATTCCTCTAACAAATATAAAATAAATGGTTTCAAGATAATTTCATTGTCGCTACTCATTGTAGACCTATGTTACACTGGGTGGTTCAAGTTGCACCGCCACTCCAATAGTTAAATCACACACACTCTGCTCACTCGTTGATATCGGTGGTGGCATTCTACTTTTGTGTTTACCTATTTACATTTTTTCGGTGTTGAGGCTAAAAACAATCAAATAAGACTAGTTCAGATTTTATGGTTGCATGGGAAGCAATATTTATGTTATGATAAATGTTTTCGTTATTTTAATTAATATTTGAACTGAGGTTTGATGATTTTTTTTTTTTTTGTCAAACGCATCGGCGATGAGTGAACGAAAGTTTTGAAAATGTTTCGTCACTGTTTTCCCGAAATTTGGCTCTAGCTGATATTTTCTTACAGTTTCGAAATATATCACAGATTTCACGCTTATGAAACATATTATGGCCTTATTGTATGAAATAACCGTGTTTTCACATTGAAATATAGATAAATATGGAGCATGTTACGGTGCTAGTTCGTTAATTTTGAACGAAATCCTAGGCAATCATGTCGTATCACTTAAGAGCATAGCTGTACATTCTACTTTTCGTATCTTTCCGTTTTTTTTCTTTTCATTTCTTTACATCGTTCCTCCGTAGTGCTTCCTTTGTGCATTCAGTACCCTTTTCCCGCATTGGGCGTGTCTTCCCGTTTACCCTTCCTACCGATTTCTTTTGCCTCGTGTAGATCATATCATTTTCTTATGTTACTCACTTCACAGATTTTCAATCTTCTTCCCAATCCTTGAAGTTCTTCTCCAGATCTCAGTATCCCCAATAGTCATCCATTCCTCCAATTTTTGAAGAATTGTTCTCGTCATTTCAGTTTCTTATATGTCATGTTGTCACCCTGTCTTCCTCTTGCTGCCTCTTCCCCACAATCCCCACCCATCCCCCAAAAAAGGGATGCAGCTTCCAACAAGAATTTCAAAGGTTCTCTCTATCATCAGCCCCGTTTTCTTCTTTGTCATTTTTCTTTTGCCTTTATCCATCTTGCCTTCTCCATTCTTTTTCTTTCCTCTTCTCTTATAATCCCCCACACCCACATCCCAATCCCCACCCACTCCCCCTAACAGAAGGCTGCGTCTTCGGACGAGATTTTTAAGGTTTGTTCTTGTGGTCGGAGGCAGAGCAGCTGCGGCCATGTTCAAGGGTTTGGAGAAGTGTTTGTGGCCGTGTGAGACAAAACGCCACGGCTTGTGGAGTGAGCTCTTGTTGTACGGACCCCCTCATTTGTACTTAGGGGTTTTAACGACTTTATGGGACCTCTCTCTCTCTCTCTCTCTCTCTCTCTCTCTCTCATCATCATCATCATCATGGTCATTATCATCATCATTAATGCCTCCTACACTGTACGGTGCACAGGGTGTATATGAAATTCTTCCAGCCATGCCTAGCTCACACACGCACACGGGTACACACACACGTATATATATATATATATATGTGTGTGTGTGTGTATTTATGTATGTATGTATATGTAAAAATATTCGTCGGTCCGTCTGCTTGTATCAGTTTTATACCTTATTACTTGCTGAGCTTTATCCGATTATCCATATCAGAAATCTTTAATCTTACTGTGGTATCTGTTCCTAAAAGTACGAAGGAGATATTAAAATTCACTCGTATACTTCCATTTGCTGAATTTCGGATATGGAGTAGTCTAAATTTTTAGTGGACACTTCCTGTATTTGCGTGTTTATTTTCTCTAGCGTATTTTTTTTTTTTTTTTTTGCTGTCTTTTCTCATATTGCTGTCTTGGCTTTGGTTCTTACATGTGGATACTGTATTCGCTGGTGTAAGCAAATACATGCAGTTGTCAGAAATTTGTACTGTTTAATTTTTTTTTTTATATTTTGCATATTCATAAGTTTTGTTTCATTCATACGCACCAAAGGTTGGGCTGTGGTTGAGGTTCTTTCCTTTAACGGTAATGACATGTTGCAAGTCCGTTGATGTTATAGAAATGATTCCAGTATATTTGCCGACTTGGAACTGGGTATATAATTATAACTGATCCACGACCTCTTAGTTCCGTGAATATTATTGAAGATTTGCCAGTGTGTTTTTCCCCCTTCGGATCAGTTATAAAATTTATAAGCAGTTTACCAAGAAATATTGGGTTTCAGAACTGAAGTTAATTGGATAAGACTCCTTCATTCAGCAACTGACTGGTCATTATCAAGAGCGGTTAAGGATCACATAACAAGCATTGAACTTTGGGACCATAACTTGATTTTTTCTCTAAAATTTAATACTTCGTAGTGGGTAATCGTGTACATTTTCTGTCAGGGCATTTGTACTCACCTTTTCAGCCCTCATCAAGTCCTTTGGGATGAGGTGACTATGCTTGCGACACACTATAGGAGACTAAGCACCACGTACATATTTTGCTGTTTCATTCAACAAAAGCACACTGGGTTTTTCAGGAATCTGGCCAAAGTCGAATGGAATACACCCCCCCTTCTCCCCCCGACCAATATCAGGTTCTCCTGTCCTCGAACCAAAATACGTGAGGCTTTTGGGTCTGCCCTGCATCTGTCTTCTTCTATAAGGTGCGGGGAAAGGGCTTTGGGCCCATCTCCTAAAAAATCCATTGTGCCTCATTGGGTCTCAGCCGGAGTAGAGAGGGGCGTGAGCAGCAATCTCATCCCAAAAATGGCTTGCTGAACACCTTGAGTGTGGCACCTTTGTGATTCATCCACTCTCAAGTTTATATATATGTATATATATTTATAAATAATGACATACATATATAAGTATACATTATAAATATATATATATATATATATATATATATATATATATATGTATATATATATATATATATATATATATATATATATATATATATATATATATATAATAACCATTAAGTAGCTGGGCTACTGGCTCTCTTTTAAATAGCTAATTTCAACCACTATGGTGCAGAAATTTAACAAGCAGAAAATTCTTAAATAAATAAAAATGAGAAGATATGTGGGAGACACAGAAAAAAAGATTTTGTAAATTAAGAACTTGTAATTAAAAAGAAAAGAGAAGGAACTGTAGGAACAGAGGAAGTCTACATCTAAAATAAAGGATTTGACAGTTTGAGAGAGAGAGAGAGAGAGAGAGAGAGAGAGAGAGAGAGAGAGAGAGAGAGAGAGAGAGAGAGAGAGAGAGCTCCTGCCAGTCGAGAATACCGGTATTGCGTTCGAATATAATTTCCGTATAATTTGTTGAGACAGGGTAATTTACTACCTGTGGAATCGTTTTGATGTTCCTCGCACCCTTTCACCTGCCAGACGTAGTATTCCGACGGTGACACGCTTACCTTTACATTGCCTGTGACAAGACTCATCCATATTCACGACCCGGTTTGAGGGACCTCTGAAGAAGATAGGGCTTAAAAAAAAAAAGTGGGGGGAGGGCAATTTTAAGAATAAGCTGTAAGATCTTCGCTTGGTGTGTGTGTGTGTGTGTGTGTGTGTGTGTGTGCGTGTATACTGTGGGGTCCTTTTAAGCTTATAAATAACTGCTCAAACGAGTAGACGGAGTGTGTACTTACAGACCAACATTGCTTGAAGACTGCGGCAGTTAGTCCCAGGGAGTGTTTGGAGGAAGGTGACGTTTCCTTTATCATTGTTATCATTATTACTGGAGAGACAACATCCATCGTAGTGTCTGCATTTCAGATGAGAGATTTCGAGAATAATAATTCCAGACGTCTGGGAACACGGCAAAATGAGGAAATTTCTGAATTCAAAACCGTAAAGGCGGAAACATATCGCTTGGTCTATATTTTCTTGAATTGGGCCATTCGAATTCAGATGGTACCAGAATTAATGCAATTTTATCCCTTTATTGTCTGTTATTGGCACAAAGTGATGTCATCACCTTTGGGAATTATTCTGCATCAAAAGGAGCAAGAGACCCACTGCTGTCATAATGAAATACTGCATATCATAGTTTAAATGAAGGTACCCTATATCCACTATGTTGTCTATATATATCCGTTCATTTTTTCCCATTATACATGAATCTTAGTCTCCTTGGTGACTGCAAGCTCAAATTTCTGAACGCATTTGCATCTGAATGTAAACATTTTCCTAACTGTGCAGAGAACGTTCAGGCATCATAGAATATCCATAGTTCACGTTAGAGTGAAAAGGTTACCAACATCAGCATCTTGGGTCAGATCACATTTAACTCGAAACAAAATCATGGATTTCCCATAAGATCTTTCTGTGAGCCGTCAGTTCTGTCCACATGTCGTGCTGCCCTTACAACAGTACAACCACATCAGCTTCCACTAGCTCTCTGTGCATGGCTATTCCAAACCATAACTTGCTTCAAAATTCCGGTGCTACTCTTCCAACTCACAGAAGAGGTGGAAGGCCCAGGTCTGCTTGGATGAGAACTGTGGGAAGGGACGCTG
>NC_089766.1:26616164-26643664 GCF_040412425.1 Macrobrachium rosenbergii | reverse complement strand
TGGGCTATCCATAGAACGGTAAATCTTTGTAAAAAATAAGAAAAATGTTATCGTTCATAGGTTGTGGAGAAGAAATGGACTGAAGACAAATCCTAAGCAGGGCGAAATAGGATGGAGATTAAAATACCTGGAAATGAAAAACAACCCCATACAATCTTATAATTATAGCCTCAGGGTTTGTCTCAAAGAAATTCAGAGGTCTGTCACACACGTGTCAGGTTGTCGTTTTGTAAAATTGGCAACAGGGCAGATCTTTAAACGCCATGACAGAGAGGTCTTGACATTTTGGTTTGACTTTACAAAAAAACTCGTTCGAGAGATTGAGAAACTACAATAAACTCAACGGTATCCAGACTGTAATAATAATAATAATAATAATAATAATAATAATAATAATAATAATAATAATAATAATAATAATAATAATAATGATGGGAGTAAACTTCTTCATTTGAAATGAAGTTCTTGACTGAAAGCAAATGTCATATAACTTTATGATATATTTTTATTTGTTAGTCACATGACATCTTCGGATCTTGATAAGAAACTTGAGATTCATCATAATTTCATAGTGCTTAACTAATCATCACTCTAAATGAAAAGAAGGTATTTGCATAGGGATAAGAGTTATTGGAAATTAAGTGTTATGGATGAGCAGAGAGATGCTATTTTTACGATCAATAATTAAGACATTATTTTTAAGACAGAAACATGAGAGGCGTTTACATGACTATGTCCTACTTAACTTTAGATTAGCTTTATACATTCCAGTCCTTTTAAAATAAATTGTATATAATAAGTGACGCGAAGTACTTTGATGTATTCATCCATTTATTTATTTGGAAATTGGAAATAAATTATTTTTCTCACCTTAATGCGCAGATAGCGTTATTTCCCGTTATACACACGGACACATAAATACACACACATATTATGTGTTTAAATAATATAACGTGTTTGTGTGTGTGCACGTGCGGGTGTATATGCATTATTTACATATATCTAATCTCGTGTTGAATTGAAACATTACAGTTATATATATATTACTAGCTGACCAACCGGGTGCTGCCCGGGAAAACCAAATGACAACTGGTAAACGACGCTTCTCTCTCTCTCTCTCTCTCTCTCTCTCTCTCTCTCTCTCTTCCTATTAAGATAGTTGCTCCAGTTACATTGCCAGGTATTTTTGGCATTTTATATTTCAACCCCTCTCACCCCCCATTCCTACTGTGGCCGAACTTGGACTTAAAGGACATCGGGAGTGTCTCTATCCATGCAGTGACCTCAGAAGCTATGGATTAGACACTAATATTTGTCATTTTTGACATTTTACTTTTCACCCCTTCTCACCCCTCTTTCTTATCAGGGCTGAACTTGGACTTTAAGGGCATCAAGAGTGTCACTATTCATCTCAGGGACCTCGAAAACTATGGATTAGACACTAATATCTGTCATTTTTGACATTTTGTTTTTCACTCCTTCTCACCACTCCCCTTCCTACTGGGCTGAACGTGGACTTAAAGGGCATCCGGAGTGTCACTATTCATCTCAACGACCCCGAAAACTATGGATTAGACACTGATATTTGTCATTTTTAACATTTTATTTTTCATCCCTTCTCACCCTCCCCTTTCTATCGGGGCTGAACTTGGACTTAAAGGGCATCGGGAGTGTCACTGTTTATCTCAACGACCTCGAAAACTATGGATTAGACACCAATATCTGTCATTTTCGGTTATTTGTACATGTCACCCCCTTCCCACCCTACCCCCCCTTAGGTGCCAGTGATGTCCTACCCCCCACAGTATTCTTTGACAGATAGTAAGTCATGTATACCAAGTTTGGTCGAAATTGCCCAATGAGTTTCAGAGTTATGCTGGAACATACACACATACATATAGACATCCATATATATAATATATATATATATATATATATATATATATATATATATATATATATATATATATATATATATGCACACTGATATGTGTTCGTCAGCATGTCTATTTGTCTATTTCCCTAAACAAATAAGGAATACTGGAGCACAATAAATTACGCTTTACTAAAATCTTCCCCCTTCTGTCATCCTGTATTCTCACTTCCTCCCAACCCCTGCCCTTTTCCTTTCTCCCCTCCCTGTCCACCCCCTCCCTATTCATTCCCTTATATCCCGCCCCTTTCCCCCCTGTGCCCGCTAGGGCTTGGCGACATATCTGTAACTAACGGTAGGTAGACACGCCACTCTTTGTCGTCAGATGGCAGCTCGCGATTCCAGTGCGATTTGCACTGTTACTTTTTTATCAAGACGGTTAAACGAAATTCACACTGTTCATGAAGGTTTTTGGTCATGACGTCTCTGTTTATCTAGTTAATGTAAGTATCAGAAGGTCTGCAGAGTTGATTTTGTATCAAGACGGTAAAATTCATTGTTAGAATCATCTAGAAATCTTGGCAGTTATGGCGCTTGAACGCTTATTTACTGAAGGTAACTTTATAAAAGATTTGTAATGGCTTTTCTGTCAAGGCGGTAAAATGGATTTTACTCAAATTGCAAACAATTCTCTGTTTGTTTAGTAAATGCAAGTTTATCAGGGGCATTGCAAATTTATCAAGGTGGCGAAATGCTTTCTTACACTTTTCAAAGTTGTAGCTTGTCACGTATATTTTTGTCCAGTTGATGTAACTTTGTCACAGAAATTGCAAAGTTATTTTTGTAAGACGATAGTAAAAATACAATTTTAGAGTTTTCAGAAGACAGGAAATAGGTAATTTTGTTGATTATGTGATAAATATAGGTAAATAAACTTGTTCCCTCCCATGATTCATAATTATATCTGCACATACAAACTTATTCCCATTTTGGAGAAGATACAAAAACGCTATTGATATATATTTTTTCAGTTTATCAGAGGATTTGCAAAGCTGCTTTAGTATCAAGACAGCAAAGCGCAATTTTCATGTTCATTAAGTAAATGTTGGTGTATGAGAAGATTTACAAACACTCTGATTTTGTACCAAGTGTAAATTACAATTTACACTTCTTAAGAAACATGTAGGTTATGACATGGCTGCCTTTATTTTGTGCATTTGATTTTATTATAGGATTTGCACAGTTCATTTTGTATACTTCATTTTTATATATATATATATATATATATATATATATATATATATATTTTATATATATATATATATATATATATATATATATATATATATATATATACATATATATATATATATATATATATATATATATATATATATATATATATATTCGAAAACTTGGAAGTTATGACATTTTTTAGGTTATTCAGTATATGTAATTTTGTCATAGGATTTGCAAAATCAATTTTGTTACTAGAGGTTGAAATGCAATTTTACACTTGATTTTAAGGTCGTTGGTTATGACGTGTTTACATTTATTCAGTAAAGGCAAGACAAGTCGGAGGTTTTGTCAAATTGTTATTGTATGGACTTTGTGAAATGGAATTTTAGACTGGAAATTTGTAAATTATGACATTTCTCTGTTTATTCACTAACTATAAGTATCATAGGATTTGCAAAGTTGCTTTTGTATCAGGACGGTAAAAAGCAATTTTGGACTGGGTAGAAAACATGTAGAGTATTATTTTTTTACAGCATTTTGTTAGTTGATATAAGGTTATCAGAGGTGTATTGAAAGTGACTTGTATGAAAATGTCCAAATACTTTTCTAGAGTTTTTTCAATAGGAAATTCGGTTTTTATGATATTTCTGTGTTTAACAAGTATAAACATATCATAGGATTTGCGTAGTTGCTCTTTTATTACGGCAGTGAAATAGAATTTTCCACCCATCAGAAATATGTAGGTTACTACACCTTCACTTGTAGTAAATATAACCAAATAACTTTGTAAATAACCATTATTAAGGATATAACTATAACAATTAAAAGTTACACGGTGTTCAATGCTGTATTTTTGCCGCTGATGAAGAATATGAATGCAACAGTGTAGTATATTGCATTTTCTTGCAATACAAGAATGCTGCCAGCATTGTGTTAATTTTAGAACTTGCAAAGTTGCTTTCGTACCAAAATGGTAACAATATAATTTAAAAAATTGCAGCATTTTTGTTGCTAATCAGGAAATGTTAGTTTATGAGAGAATTTGCAACATTGCTTTTGAATCAAATCGGCGTAGTGCAGTTTTAGATATCGTAAAGAACTTAGAGGCTGTGAAATTTTTATGATTATTTGCAAGTACGAAAGTTGTGTTCGAGGATTTGCAAAGCTGTTTTTGTATCAGGGAGGTGAAATGTAATTTTAGAATTATTAGAAAAATTGTAGGTTTTGGAATTTTCATTTCATTTGTAAATTTATCAGAGAATTTGGAGTCTTTTAAAAATCAAGATGGAAAAATGGATTTTGACTAAGAAAAATGATGATTAATGAAAGGTATCATATTTACATGGTGAATGTAAATGTATCAGGATTTACAAATTCTTGTCTAGCTAATAGAAATAACCAGGTTTAGGCTTTGAGAAAAATTGGTGGTAAATGTAAATAACATTTGACATATAACAAGCAAAAAATGATTTTAGTTTCATATTTATAGGTTAGAACTATATATTTTTATTGTATATATGTATACACTTTTATAATTGCTGCAGTTCTTGAAACAACAGCAAAAGAAACGAAATTCACCGAAGTATTTTCAAGACTTCACTGTTTGTATTGAAATTAATGGCATTCCTTCATAATCATATTGTCGATTATAGTTGTAAATTCATCTATAAGGTAACTATCATTCTCTGAGAGCATAGTTCAAAATTATCAGTCAGTAAAAACAACCCAATGCCTGACTTTCAGAATAATTGTAACTATGAAACTAACTGTTTATGAAGTTTCTGGCTGTATTCGTCGGTGAGGATTTTCAAAATATTAATGTTGTATTTTGAATGTTGCATTGATTGCTGAAAATGACATTCAAAGAATTTTTTATATAGGAATGAGCTGTTGGTGCGGGCAGTCTGTATTAATAAAGACACGGACGAAATTCCAACGCAGTTTGTTTATTTTTAATTCAGGTTTTTAGAGTCACAACATTATGGATAAGACCGCAGTGTGGAAAAAGTCCAAGTTGTTATAAGTTTGGGAAGGTATGATAATGTTAGGTTAGATTAGGATCGGTGAATTAAGTTTAGGGTAGCAGGGTATATCTAGGTAAGGTTAGATAAGTGTAGGTAAGGTACAATTAGGCTAGGTAAGATGTAGAGCATGGTTATTGAGAGAAAGAAAGAGAGTGAGAGGAAGGGAGAAATCCTCAGGACAAGTCATTCCTTTCATATTGTGAAGGAAATGGCTTCTGTGACAACGGCATCCATCATTTCCTGTCGCCAAAAAGCACCGTTTGATTTTAACCTGCCGCTTCAACTCTTGGCCCATGATGCAAACCCATTTTATCTTTGCCCATGACTACTTCGCCCCCCGTTACCATCCTCTCATTCACCCCCTGCCCAATTTTGTAAGGGGGATTGCACAATCTCCAGATAATTCCGGGATGAACCTTAAATTTGGTTTTTTGTCTCCCCCAATTTTTCCTTTTCTTTTCCTTTCAAGAGTCTGAATAGGTCTCCATCCCCAGGAAATAAGGAAGGAGCGTCTAATTAAGATTTTAATTCCACTTTACATTAAGGAAATCCCTCCCCTCCCCTCCTCCCCTCCCCTCCCCCCCCCTTTCGAAAAGCTTTTATTTTTGTTAATGAACCCCCTATTAATGTATCGTAAAAGGCTCAAATCGCCGGTCATTACGGGTGATTTTATGATACATTTTAAATAGATCTTCAGCCTTAATGCTATAACAATTTCTGAAGTGGCCATTAGTGCCGATGCAAAAGCTCTCTCTTACAACTGGGGAAGGGAGCCGGGGAGGGAGATGGAGGACATTTATCCTCCTCCCCTCCTCTCCCTCTCATTTCCTGATCCCCCATCATCATCTCCCCCCCCCTCCCCATTTTTTTCTATTTACCGACGGAGTTTTAGAATTCCGTTAACAAGTTTCTTTGATTATGAAAATGGAGAAAAATATTGAATAGCCTCTGTTTGTGTGTGCTCTAAAAGATTTTTGTTTGCGTTTGTGCACGGGCGTTGATGCACACCTATTTTAATAAAGTTAGCGGAAGGAGTAATGTAGAGAGAGAGAGAGAGAGAGAGAGAGAGAGAGAGAGAGAGAGAGAGAGAGAGAGTGAGAATAATACGTACAGTCGAGTCAGTAGTTATCATTATATTGTACACTCTTACACACACACACACACACACACACATATATATATATATATATATATATTATATATATGTATATATTATATGTATACACATATTGAAATTTTCAGAATTTTCCACAGAAAAGGGTGGTCGGAAGAGAGGACAACTCAACGGTTACTGCCGCATTCATACTTATGTATATAATATATATATATATATATATATATATATATATATATATATATATATATATATATATATATATATATATATATATATATATATATATATATATATATATATATATATATATATATATATATATATATATGACAAGAAGAGAAAGAAGAAAATGTAAGATGAAACACGGACCAAGGGGTTTGGGGGTATTATGGGGGGTGATTGGGTTTGGGGTTCCACAGCATTAGCATAGGAAGGGGGTGGGTTGAAGAGGAGGGGGGGAGGAGGAGGAGGAGGAGGAGGAGGAGTAGTCTGACAAATCACCTCTTATCCTAATGACGAAAAGTTCTGGAACCGACCATAAAGGTTCACTCGCATTACCTTCAATCGCATCTCAACTTGCACCAAATTTTGATCACCTTCAAATAATCGGAAAGAATAGAAAGGACAAAAAAGTGTGTAGACATAACCAAATTTGAGGAATACATTCAAGGCAGAGAGAGAGAGAGATTTTTCTTATGTTCGAGGTTAAAGAGAGAGAAGATACTTTTCAGATATAAGAAATGAAGTAACTAGATATATAAATGAAGTAACTAGATACATATACACACACACACACACACACACACACACACACATATATATATATATATATATATATATATATATATATATATATATATATATATATATACATACGCACACACGCACACGCACGCACACACACATACATACATACATACATACATACATACATACATACATACATACATACATACATACATACATAGAGAGAGAGAGAGAGAGAGAGAGAGAGAGAGAGAGAGAGAGAGAGAGATAATGTATGATATTGCGCATTATAACGAACAAACATAAAATGTGTGTGATAGAGAGAGATAAGCGGAAGATGAGAATAAAAGAGTAGAACATGGCCTTTGAGAGAGAGAGAGAGAGAGAGAGAGAGAGAGAGAGAGAGAGAGAGAGAGAGAGAGAGAGAGAGCCAAATGAAGCACCAGATCTTGGAGGCTGTTAAGACGACTTGCACGTTCCCGAAAGCTGTGTTTTGTAGGAGGGGCCGAGAGGTAAGTGGGTGTTTGTATTGAAATAATGCCCATGCTTAGCAGGGCCTCCGTTGTCTGTTATGTGCATGGTTCATCCATCTATAAATAATTCTTTTCATATTATAGCCTACTCCTAGCTGTCTCCGAGCCTTCTCGGGTTATAAATTTAAAGTTTGGGATTCTTGAAAATGTTTTCTTGAAACCGTTTACATCTTCATAAAAATATGAATTTATCTGACGTTCTTTTTTCCGTGGTTTCAGGAATGTTTGAGCAGATTGCTGTGATAGTCTTCAACTAATTTGTTGTTCTGTTGGAAAGCAGACCATATAATTATGTAGTTAGGTCGCTCACTTGTGTGCGTTCACTCACAGTTTATTATATAATATGTATAAGTATATATAAATACTGAAATACAAACCATCGCCTTTGTTGGGAATACTCCTATATAAAACGCTCTGGTTTGTATACCTAAGAAAAATACAAATGACTTAAAAAATTTTGTGTTACTTTATACCTTTTTCTATTTTAGAGGGGGTTACTCCAAAAGGGCGTAGTCTTTCGGCTTCTCAACAAGTCTGTAAGGATGAGGTTGTTGGCTCCACGCCGCTTTTCTGGATCCCAGCAGACGCTCGTACCCATTTACAGTCAAGTGGACTGACTGGTAGGGTAGGCCGTGTGTGAACATCGACTTATCAATCGTCAGCTGGCAATTTTAACACTGAGCTGAGTCCTTATTTCTTCTAAAAACGTTAGAAGTGATTTTACTCTTTGTTTTTGCTAGTGTCCCTAGTTGTGAGTGACCCACTGTAGTCTTGTAAATACCAGGTATCTATTTCATTGCTGAGGTCATCAGAGGCACAGTGTCCCTGTCCTCTCTTAGGATTGATATAAGAACATTCTCAGGTGAGGCGGCCTAAGTAAATATAGGATCACCTGATCATTATATATATATATATATATATATATATATATATATATATATATATATATATATATATATATATATATATATATATTTAACCCAACATTTCGAGAACCAGTTCCCATCAATTTGTACAATCTTTAAAGCTTGCTTATATAGATATGTTAATGGAATGTTTGGTTACATAATAAAGGAGTTTTTAAGCTAAAAATTAGAACAGACTATATGCAATTCGGGAAGTAATAGATAAAAAAAGTGTAGCCAGACTTGCTTTTAAAGAGTTGTAGCTGAAAGTGTAAAGATTTTGAAAAGAACACTCAAAGACGATGAGAGAGAGAGAGAGAGAGAGAGAGAGAGAGAGAGAGAGAGAGAGAGAGAGAGAGAGAATCTATAATTCTTCCTTCATATTCATCATAATCCTTCCAGCTCAGAGAGAGAGAGAAAGAGAGAGAGAGAGAGAGAGGGTCGTGGCACCCCGTAATGCCCCATTGCAATCTGCAGGTGTTATTTCTAAATAGTATCAGTTATTTCCCCTTGTCGCAGATTTATACATATCGACAGCCATTCCGAGTACGCCGGTAATATAGTAATTATTCGAATCATTATTATTCCAATAATTATCCTTCCATTAATTTGGCGTCATTTATGTACCATTAAATTTCGCTTTATCGAGAATTCAATTTGGGATATGTTTATGGGGTCCCACCGGTTCCTCTCTTGGTTTATGAGGGGGTGGGGTCGCCTGGGGGAGGGGGCCAGGGAGGGTCTTCACTTGAGGGTACGAGGGCATTGGGGAACGTTTCTGCTCTGGACTTGTTTGTGTTGTTGTCTTTGCTTTTGTCTTCTCTTGTTTTACTGGAACTGCACTGAAGGAGAAGGATTCAAGCCTACCTCTTCTTCTTCTTTTTTATTATTTTTTTTTTTTGCATCATGCGCGTTCGCCACTTAGAAGGTGTGGCTCCAGAAGGTTTCAGCCATCAAGAATCTTGGCATGAGGTTGCTAGTCCCCTTCCCTCCCCTCAGTAGCGACCCACCGCATTTATATTACTATCAGGTACATAATTCGCTAATTCCCGGTCTGTTTAAGTCCACAGCGGGACATATTTTTCTGTTATATTAGTTACCCCAGAAGCCTTCGGCCTTCCGATTCTCAGCGAGGATTTGGGATGAGGTTACTGCCCCCATGCCCCATTTAACTCTTGTTACAGCTCGCAACAGTTATTTAACAAGCAAATACATAGCTCATTACCTTGGTCTTTGTAATTACTTTAAAATCTTTTTACCAAATGCTAAGTATTATTATTATTATTATTATTATAGAAAAGAATTTGTCATGCCGTCTTTTTTCCTGATTGATATTAAGCAATATTAAGTAATAGTAACGAAAAATAAAAGAAACCCCAAACATCAGCATTTCCTTTCTTAGTGTCTGGGTCGTTGCCACCTAAAGAGGGATTATGTTAGAACATCTAATGTCTGGTTTTAATGTCGTCAAGTTTTTTATATTTGTTTCAAGTGCTATGCTCTTTTTCTCCTTCTCTCTGTTTCTATTTAGTCTTTATGTAATTCTTGTTTGATGAAATTGCGTACAACTTTAAATATTTTAATATATATATCATTTTATATATATGTGTGTGTGTATGTGTCTGAGTGTGTGCGCGCGCTTGTTTGCTTGCTTGAGCGCATGCAGATACATTCCTCTGTGCATATCTTAAATACACTGAAAATTTTGTAAGTGAATCTGAAGATTTACCTTTGTCCCAAAAAGAGCTTTAGATCTGCATATTACAAGAATTTATCTGTCTATTTCGTTTCAGTATTTACTTTCTTGTAGTGAAGTCCAATTTTGTGTGTGTGTGTGTTTGAAGGTGTATTCATCCGTGTGACGTCATATCCGGGTATAATGTATTAGCGTATGAAAGGTGTGTAATGTCATTATTGACGGATGGTCATATCTGGCTATAAGGCAACGGCAGAAATAATGGAAATGAGAAAACGTAATGAAAAACAGCCCTTAAGTCAACTTATCCCAGCGATCACAGTTCCTAACATGAGTTTATTGTGGGCAGGTTAAAAGGTTGGTAGCGAAATAATCCTCTTGTGTGTATATAGTCTGTACATTTTTTACACACTTGCTGGTGTAACTTTAGTCCTTATGCTCTGAATTTTTAAGGTCCATTATACCTATAGATCGTGAGGGGTTGAAATGTTGTTAAATTGACTGTTAAATATCCCCGTATAATAGGTTCTCATAGGGTCTGTTTTGGAATACCGGCCCAATTGCCGCATCGACGCGGAACTCGCGTGAAATTGATCCCTATTCACCAAGTAGAGAAGGCTTGTTTTTGCTTGTTTTGAGTTGTTTGTGGGGTAAATATGAATTTTTGCCTAAGTTATCTAAGTACAACCCATTATTACGACCTTAATACATTATGGCCGTTTAATAGATACTTATATTGGCGTTTTAATCTTTATGTATTCATTGGCGCATAATCATAAAACCTTGTCGGGTTTTTCCGAAGGTCTCAGGCTAAGGAAATGAAGTCTTCCACGTCCCGCTCGAAGGGCCACAACGGCTTGGCAGGTGTACATTGATACTGCGAATAAAAATTTGATATTAACAAGCAATCATAGTCCTTGCTTTATTTCAAGACTTTTATCTTGGACATGGGAGGTGGGGGTGGGGGGGCGTTGTTGGTCCCCACCTCCCATCTCCGAATCTCCCCCATCCCTTTCCCCAACACGCCTCCCTCACGTGCTCTTTTTCGTACTCCTCAGTACTCCTCACGACTTCAGCAAGTAATCAGTTGCCCTTTTGAAACTATCTGTCTGTTATCTGTCTATCGTTCTGTCTGTCCGTCTGTCTGTCTATCTTTATATGTATACACACATATTGTGTGTGTGCGTCTGCCTGTCTGTTATGCCAAGAAACCGAAGATTAATGAAGCCATATCATTATCATCATAGCGTTCAACACCTTTTGACACAAAGGCTACTAAGAAGTGACGTCACTATGTCTCCTGTGCTTTCACTATCACAGATCTCCACTCATTTCCGCCCTGACTTCTTTCTTGCAGCTTTGGCGCCCTTAGGAGCCTAGCCACCACTATCGCGTACTATTCTGGGATCCAGGGGTTGTGCGAAGGACGTGTCCAAGCCATCCACATCTCCCTTTCACCATCATTATCTCATGTATTGAAGGAGCTCCCCTTCATTTCCCTTATGTTATCATTTCCAAGTGCTTCCTACCATGTGTCAAATAATATTCTTCTAATAACTTTATTTTTATATTGACAAAATCATTCATCTATAGTTGGAATGTCGTGCCATGAATCTTGTCCATATAGTAATACAAATCATTCTAGGGTAATTTATAATTTTACTTTTATATGCAATTTCAACCTATTCCAATCGTTATTCCAAACCGTATTCAGCCTGCCTGTTTTTTTTTGTTTGCCTCGTTTAGCCTTTCACTAAATTTCAGATCGAGAGAACCTGTACTAGATATCTTCGTTCCTAAATGCGTAAAAGAATGAAGCTCAATTCTCCTCTCTCCATCTCAAATTTACTTCCCTTTCAACGTTCGCATAATTAACAAACCCATAAGCTGGCATTTTAAAATATTATGTCATTTTCAGTGTAGCAGCCGTGGGCCAGACCCCTCCCCAATAATACAAATTGTTCCTTTGAAGCATTATCTGTGGTTTCCTCTGTACTGGGATCCAAAAGTTCATTCATTCATTCCCTCACTTCCTACTCACAAATCCCATTTACCTCCGGCACCTCCAGTCCTCTCTTTTTCCTTTCATCAAATCTTCTTCTTCCTTTTTAGAAGCTTTTAGGAAATTAACTCGTGGTTTTGAGGTGCAGTCAATTTGGGGAGTGCGTGCATTCCTTTCCCCCCTTTGTATGTGCGAGTGCATGCGCCTGTGTGCGCACGCTTGCTTTGTGCTCACGCATGCAGTAGTCTGGGGGTCTTCTATGGTGGAATGGAATGTTTAGTTTGCATTATGATTGGGTGCGTTCACGAAAGAAGGACCAGGCTGATTTTCATTCGGTTGGGGTGCCTACTTGAAAGGAGGACGAGCTGTTTTCTTTTGATTCTGGACGAAATAAGGAAGAGTGATTCTCATTCGGTTGGGGTTCGTTCATGAAACGAAGGTTTTCATTCGGTTGAAGTGCGTTTACTAAAGAGGAGGGGACTGATTTTCATTCGGTTGGGGTGCGTTCATGAAGGAAGGACGAGCTGTTTTCATTCGTTTGAGGAGCTTTCAGGAACGGAGCAAGAGTCTGATTTTCATTCGTTTGGCGTCTGTTCATGAAGGGAGGAAGAAGCTGTTTGCGTTTGATTTGGGTGCCTTCATAGGGTTGGCAAGGATGTTTTGCATCTGGCTAATGCACTTTCCGTAAGACAGTGGAGGCTCGTTTCTTTTAAACCCCGTTATGCCTTTGTTGACCGAGGTCATGGGATAGCAGCCTCATCCCAAATATATATTATATATATATATATATATATATATATATATATATATATATATATATATATATATATATATATATATATGTGTGTGTGTGTGTGTGTGTGTGTATGTATATATCTATATATATATATATATATATATATATATATATATATATATATATATATATATATATAATGTGTGTGTGCGTGTGTGTGTATCATATAGCTTCTATAATGTTTAATATGATAACAAGACGAAATCAGCCTTCTATCCCTCCCCCGACTCCCAGCCGGCCGTGTATCCCTCACGAGCATCGAAACATTGCGAAAGGGCGCGAAGACCTGCGAGAAGAGAACCGGATGTGCCACTGAGCGAAATAGTTTCCACTGAAACATTAGATTGAGCCCATAGGTTAATAGCCTTTTATTGATCTTTATTATAGTGTGGCGTTATGACCGTAATCACATTTTCCTGTGGGACTTTGAAGGGATGCAGGCAACGCTCCCAGCCTTCGCCTCCGGCCCTCTCTCTCTCTCTCTCTCTCTCTCTCTCTCTCTCTCTCTCTCTCTCTCTCTCTCTCTCTCTCTCTCCTTCTTCTTCTTCTTATTACAAGATGGAAATTTTCATGCGAAATTACTTACTTCATTTTTAATTCTTTAGTATTATGAACTATAATTACTATTATTTTATACAGTTAACGTGATCCCCTCCATCCACACACGCACACACACATATATATATATATATATAAATATACACATAAAGTGTGCATCAGTATATGTATACACATATATGTGTGTGTATCTGTGTATACATATATTTTTGCACACTTTATATATAATAGTATATTAGTTTGAAGCAAGTAATACAGAGAAACTACGTAAGAATATATGTATGTATTTATACGTGTTGGTGAATGTTCGTACAAACGATTAATTTAGGATGTACTCATAGCATGTGTGTTTGTACATGTATTGTTTTCAGTTAGGGCTTCATCCAGTTGCCGCTTGCATCTGTTTACAGTGTAGCCTACTATAGTTTTGTTTTTTCCTCTTCTTCAACAGTCGGAAGCTGAATCTGTTGTTGTCGTAACGAAACAAAAATTCTCTCTCACCAAAGAATATTTATAATGACACAGTCACAACATTGGTAGAAGCCCCTCCCAGTAACTTTCAGATTAACGTTGATGGAGGTAACCGATGGATTATTATTATTATTATTATTATTATTATTATTATTATTATTATTATTATTATTATTATTATTATTATTATTATTATTATGTTATTTAAAGAGGCCACTTACTTGCGGTGTAAACTCTCGAAGGCCGAATCGTGAAAAGACCTATTATATGTCAGAAAGCTGTGCAGCTGCATTAGTACTGCCTACAGTGTGCCGCTAATGGCACGCCGTAAGTGGAACACACGTAAAGGGTATCATGGGTGGAGATGAATTAATAAGCGGGGTTTAGAGTTTGGATCAGTTACGGGACTGGGGTGCAGGGGGGTTGGGGGCGGGAGACTGCTCGTCTCTGTTGTTTGGTCCGAGTCATTAGGTCCACATCAGGTCTCTTATTTACTTAACACCTTACCATCACTTAGGGGCCGCTTTTATGCAAGGGTCAGTGTTGTTGGCATAAGGCTGTCTTGAACGATACCAACTAATAACCGATGGAGGCGGGGGTGGGGTCTGCAAGACCACCCCTTGTTGCAGTATGTCTAAAATCTGACTCTTTTATCTGGTGTATTTACTTTTTATTAACGTGTAAACGTTTATTTTTGATCGCTTATTCTTTATTATATCTGCATTTTGCTATATTTTTCTTTTCTTGACTGTTATTCTCTCTCCATGACGACTTATTTTTAGGCATTCCCCACGAATGTGTCTGTATTTATGGTAATAGTGAAAAAAGGTATAACATACATAAGTTTATACTTATATATACATTATATATAATATATATATTTATATATGTGTGTGAGTGTGTGTGTGTGTGTAGCTACTCTGGTCTTGCTTATGACGATCTTTTTAAATCATTCTTTCCTTCAATTTAAAATAGACTTTGATCAGTATCCAGTGCATTCTTACCTAACATATTTTTAAAGTAAACTCTTGCTTAAAGAAACGTTTAGGTGCACATAAAGGAGAGAGAGAAAGAGAGAGAGAGAGAGAGAGAGAGAGAAGGGCGGGGGCTAGTGACCTATTGCAGTGAGAAATTTCAGGCAAATGAGTCCACTTGATTGAGGTTTTTAGCTTGCCATTTGTTTTATTTGTATGATTGTCGTTAATCTTTATACATATGTAGATGTTTGTATAGTTCACATCTGATATCTACTCACCTTTGAAGTTCGACAACTCTTCTTAATTAGCGGAGCTTTTGAAAGGTTACGAGGCATCTGACTTTTAAGATTAAGATTAACCCCTTGTGCGATACCTTGCAGTCTTTGTGAAGATTGAAGTTTTTCATCTTTTAATTCTATTTTAGGCGTCGTAGCCCACCAGTTATTTTGCATGTTGTTTGTTTATCTTAAAGAATTATTCGTTGTTTTCATTTGTACTTCACACTACCTATTTTCTGTTTTGCCTTTTTCTCTGTTATGATATAATAATAATAATAATAATAATAATAATAATAATAATAATAATAATAATAATAATAATAATAATAATTATGGTGTATGGATATGGCGACCCCACTGCCCAGAGCAACCACTATTGCAGATTGATGCGGCGGTGGCTGGCGTTTGCTAGGCCCGTAGATCGTTCCAGGTCTGCCACCAACCAGCCTAGCCAGCTGTAAATGAGTACCAGTGGTTATGGCGTCAAGAAAAGGGGTGTAGGGCAGCAGCTTCATCATGAAGGACTGACTTAAATTCCTGGATGCTTCTTCCTACAGAGAGGATGAAGTCATATCGTGAAAAATGAATGATAATGCCATTAGATTAAACGATTGTTTAATCTAGTTTACATGGCTGTTTACGTGTTTACTGGCTTTGTTTGCTGTGTTCTTGTTTTCCTTTGCGCTGCTGACATAAAAGGGAAGAAAAAAGCGCCCTTATCTTGGCGTTTGAAAGCCATCACGTGTATGTTTGTTCGCGTGTTTTGGTGTCATTCCATGTTTTCTGTTTGTTTGGGAATTAACCTGGGGTAGGGGAGGTAGGGGTGGCAATGTTATCTGTGGATGAGGGGTGGGGGAGGGGGAAAGGCTCGCCGCTCGCGCCATAATTGTTCGCGCCATTTTTTATATTTATTGACGTTGCAATGGCATCATTTAGGACAGTAATATTTGTATCACTCCACTACTGGTTTACCTGTTTATGGGCTTATATAGGAAAGGGAACATTCGGTGTGGGTGTGTGAGTTTGTTTGCGTGTGATTGGACATTTGGCGCTGAATCTCTTGTTACCCTCCGTTTGGAATTTTATGTAACGTATATATATATATATATATATATATATATATATATATATATATATATATATATATATATATATATATATATATATATATATATATATATATATGTGTGTAAATGTGTGTGTATGTATGTATGTATATATATATATATATATATGTATATATATGTGTGTGTGCTATGCTTACGTTTGATGTTGTCAGTAACATAATCATATTACAGAAGAGCTGAGGTGATCTAGGATAGGTTGATGCTTATTCTTTTAAGCAGTGTTGTAAGGCCTGATAGGTAGCGCGTTGTGATGGTCGTAACTAGAATTCAAAAGTCCATGAGGCTAACTGCCTCATCCCGAAAAACTTGCCGCAAGATTTTGCTAAGAAGTGGTGGCTCCAAAGAATTACAATACACCAATTCCTACCCCTTTTATTTCATAACTGCTGAGTCGCGGATGACTCCCCTGTGTAATAGATTTCCATAACACAAAAGGCATATATATATATATATATATATATATATATATATATATATATATATATATATATATATATATATATTATACACATGTAAATATATATACATACATATATATATATATGTACATATTTTATATTATATTATATATATATATATATATATATATATATATATATATATATATATATATATATATATATATATATATATATATATATATACATATACACTATTGTTTCATTCATGCAAACCAAGGGAACATGTTATGAAAACATACTAGGCAGAGTATCCTTGGCAGCTCTCATTGTCTGTGTATATCGGAGCAGCTGTCCCAGAGCAGGGCAAAACTCACTAGTCATCCTTCGACAGCTATTATTAAGTCAAGAAACCAGGTGGAAGCCGGTATTGCGTGGCCTCTCTCTCTCTCTCTCTCTCTCTCTCTCTCTCTCTCTCTCTCTCTCTCTCTCCATATTATTTGCTGCTAGCCGCTCTTATGAATGGGTGAATTGCAGCAGTGGTGCTCTTATACAACCACTATACTACTGTACTACTGCTTATTATAATAATTATGATGGTAATATATTGTTAAACATGAAGGGTTTCTGTACTAGTAATATTAATATGATCTATGTAGTTCACAAGCATTTAGTTGAAATAGCCATGATAAAGTTGAGAGGTCATTGGGGCTATTGGAAAGACAGATATGTGTATATGTATATATATATATATATATATATATATATATATATATATATATATATATATATATATATATATATATATATATATATATATATATATATATATATATATATATATATATATAAGCTACTGCCTTGTATCTAGCGAAGGAGAGAGTTAGTCATGACATGGTAAGATGCAATTAATGTTGTGATCGACGTGTTGTGTTGCCTAGGTGTTCAGGGGCTATATTGAATTGATTGACCCCAAGAAACATTAAACCTATTAAAATTGTTACCATCTGCAGTATTCGTTATGTATTATGAAACGTATTTATATTTCATATTTCTCAAAAAAAAAAATAATTTTTCGATATTTGAACATTAATTTTGTGGAGATTTTTGTAGATTGCTTGTCTAGCTCTTTAATCATCTCCTCTACACTCACTTGTGTGCCCGCACACGCGCACAAACACCTAAACACACATCTATACACACACACACACACACACACACACCTTACCTTACATACATCGTCTTCGGGTCTGGCCTAGAAAAGGGCACTAGGTTACCAGTCCCATCAGACCTAGAGCTTAAATCATGATCACCGCTCCCTTGAACTATGATTATGATCATTATTCTTATGACAAGTGAACCGTTACCGTTAAAGACGACGATAAAGGAAGAAGCCATTAAGACGGCGAGTCATCACCCAAGGACGGTACGTATCGTCCGAAACTCGGACCAAAGTACTTTCCACAGCCTTTAGCTGGGGTCATTTCACTGACGTTAGAACCTGACCTCGGGACAGACCAAGAAATGTGTCTTTCCCGTTGGTTCTCTGTCTTACACACAAAACTATCAGGACCAGCATGACGGTGGTCTGTCCCGAGGTCAGGTTCTAACACCAATGAAATGACCCCAGCTGAAGTCTGTGGAAAGTACTTTGGTCCGAGTTTCGGACGATACCTACCGTCCTTGGGTGATGACTCGCTGTCTTAATGGCTTCTTCCTGTATTGTCGTTTGTAACGGTAACGGTTCACTTGTCATAAGAATAATGATCATAATCATAGTTCAAGAGAGCAGTGATAATGATTTAAGCTCTAGGTCTGATGGGACTGGTAACCTAGTGGTGCCCTTTTCTAGGCCAGACCCGAAGACGATGTGTGTAAGGAAGAAAGCTTTGGGGGTACAAGAAGGAGGTGACAGATGTTTTCGCCTCTGAGGGAAGGAAGGAAGGAAGGAGGAAGGAAGGAAGGAAGATCACGACAGCCAGAAAATGCGATGGACTCAGTGGCTGGGAGGGCCGTTGATGGGGGCCGGGGGTGATGCGGACTCTTATTTTTAAAAATGACATGGACTTTTGTCTTTAAAAACCCCTTATATTCCCGTGGACCTAAGGAGTTTGCGGGTATCTGTCATATAGTCACCCGTAATAGGTTGCAGCCTAGTTGAAAAACGGCATGAGACTAGCAACTTCGCTCCTAAAGGTTTATTGTCTTTCTGGAAGCTTCATGTCTAATGCAACGGGACGTGTAGATATATACAGTTATAAAGGCAAAAATATCATCCTCGAGTCAACGGGTAAGTTATGAATGTGGCCTTGACCGATGTGTTGGGCAGTGACCTTTGATAATAAGCTTTATATTGAATTTGACGGTAACCGATGTGTTGTTTGTCTCTGGACCTATCCTTTTGTGATTGGAAATTATATATATATATATATATATATATATATATATATATATATATATATATATATATATATATATGATTGTGTGTATATGTGTATATATATATATATATATATATATATATATATATATATATATATATATATATATATATATATATATATATATACACATACCAGAAGGCGTAGAAGAAGACGGCATAACACATGTCACTGTATTCTATCTGCGACGTTTCGAGACCACTGTCTCATCATCCAGGCTAAAGTGAAAGATAAAAAACTGATAAACAATACAGCATGACAGATTATTTTTGGTTAGCAGGCAAAACACGTTGAATAAAGCAAAACAAAGCAAGATACAACATTGAAATAAAAATGACTCGACAAAAAAAAAAAAAATAAACAGAGTTAAGAGCAGTTAAAAAGACACCTTGTCTCAACGAAGTTCAGTTGCTGTATGGAAGATGCACCGAAAGTGAACAAGAAGAAGGGCGTGGTTCAAGCTGTGTACGAGGGAACACATGAAGAGTGGCTGTTTAAGGTGGAAACCAGTTTCTTTATAGCTAGAGATTCTAATATTGGAAGGTGGCGTTCATATGGACTTGATAATAGTATCTTGAAATCCGTATATAATTTATATTATTTTTGCAAAATTTCACATGATTCTTATTAGATAGTTCGGGGTTGGATAGTTTACACCCTGTACGGACAGTAATGCCCATATGTGCATCACATCTCACCTTAAGCAGGCGGTGCGTGTTGCCAGCGTAAGTCTGCCTATTGCATCGGCAGCAAGTATAAATATAGACAACACCGGACTGCAATAAGGGAGGTAATCTCTCTTCATGACGCAACATACTACTAATAGTCCTAGGGTTCATTAAGACAAGCTTGACATCAACAGCCGGAAAATAATTAATTAAAATTCTCCTTAAGTGAGGTAAAAAAGAGGCGTCATGCATATAAGGAAATCGTGTACCCTAGGACTATTGTTGGCCATGTGGTTAAATGCGCGTCACTGTAGTCTTGAGTTCTTGTCTTCTGTGGTTCGAGCCCACGAGACGACGAATTTATTATCAGCTAAAAAATTCCCCTTCTGGTAACATATATGAAAATATATTATTTCCGAGGTAGAGTGAATTTGATATTAAAGGCGTTTGTATCTTAATTCTTGTATATGAATCGCGGTGATGTGATGAAATTCATTCATGTATATATGTGTGTATATATATATATATATATATATATATATATATATTATATATATATATTATATATAATATATATATATATATTTATATATTTATATATATATATATATATATATATATATATATATATATATATATATATATATATATATATATATATATATATATATATATAAAACACGGCCTTAGGTAAGGTGAAAGGAGAGTTGGGTCAGGACGGAAGGGCTAATCCCAAAACCTGCGTCTTCCTTTCATTTCTTGGCATTAAGCTTCGCATGATTCTTAGTCATAAACATTTCGTCGTGATTGACAGCAAGGCTTCAAATGCCTTGTACTCACCCCCCTCCCTCCTTCCCCCTTCTCCCCTCACACCTGCCATTCCTTCTTCTGCCTCTCTACCGGCTGTTTTTCATTTATATTTTCATTTCTACTTTCTTGGAACCAAGACGAAGTCATTGTTAGGTATTAGTGTTTTAATCATTGTATCAAGCGTGGATTCTACTATATATACACACACACACATATATATATATATATATATATATATATATATATATATATATATATATATATATATATATATATATATATATATATATATATATATATATGTATATATATATATGTATATATATCATTATTATCATAGATAGATAAGGTGTATGCATTTTGAAATGACAAATTTGAGCCTTGATAGGTGAGAATGTACACAGACTATTCAAGTGAAGCGCTTGACTAGCGGCATGAGTTACTTACATTTCCGGAAAGTATAATCAAGATTTATTCTAAATTATATTAGCGTATTTCGTTGCTTCTACCGGCGCCATTGACCCTGATAGTTGTGACTCCAGATTTTATCAAATAAAAGGGAATTTTTAAATTTGATTACCAATACAAAACTCAATATGCAACTGTATCGCACATCATATAATTAAAGGAAATTGGTTAGGAATCAACTGCATGCACATAAATACACATGAACAGAAAAAAAAATTATTTCCTACGATTATATGCAATTTGTTTTATTCAAATGTATATGCCAGGTGTGCAAATGTAAATATAAGGACAAAATTACTCAAATCATCTAATACCTAAGTTTAAGTGCCAAATTTATAAAACATGTACTCGCTTTATATATATATATATATATATATATATATATATATATATATATATATATATATATATATATATATATATATATATATATATATATATATATATATATATATAATTTGTAATTTCAAAATACATACATCTTATCCATGGTAATAATGATGAATGTCTGCTTCATATTGATAGACAATTATCCCTTTCCAATCTTGGCTGCTCGCCAATTCTGTTTGGACTGCGTTCGCCTCACATTCACTGCTAATGAATATTTATTTATGTATTTATTTAAAGCGACGTCATTTTATGTTATAGCAGTCTCATCAGTTAAGAATAGGGAAGCGTCTCTGAATGTCACTGGAATCTCGGAGGGTTAATGTCGAGATTTGGTGACATGGACAGAGAATCATTTCAGTTGTAGCAAAGAAGGTGACATTAGAGATATGAATGAAATTCTTGTAATACTGTAGTTCCTTCGATGCACTGAAAAGTTAGTATAGGTCTAAAATGTATCACAGCATTTTGAGGTGGTATGATCAAGTAGAGAAACCAGAAGGCGAAAGGCTGTGGAAAGTTGTGTCTAATTGGGAAATTTCGGGAGGAAGTTGTGGAGAGGAAGGCTGATGAAGCTAGAAGAGATGGAAGAAATGTGAGAAGAAGAAGAGGCCATATTATCCAGGAAGTGCTCGACTAGACTGTGCCCTGAGGTGTGAGTGATGCAGTGTATCTACAGTACAAGGAGGAGATACACTGGGGTCGACACCTGCTGATGAGCCACCTGTGTAGGTTTAGGAGGCTGATACTGTTCAGGTGTGTTACCCTTGTTCTCAAAATCTCTTAAAGATGAGGTTTCCAGCCCCATACCTTTCTCTGTTCTGAGTTGATCTTCCATTGTCATGTAACACCACATACCCATTTACTGCTTAGGTCAACGGGGCAAAATTGATTTTTTCACGAAATGGCTTCAAAGAAGTCACTGCCCCATGGAATCGATTTCAGGTCTGCGGATGCAGGTGATGGTAACCACACTCGCACTCACATATATTATATATATATATATATATATATATATATATATATATATATATATATATATATATATATATATATATATATATATATATATATCTGTCGACCCCACTTTAAGCAACGAACACGATTAAACTCTATAAGTATGAGAAGAAAAAAGAACCCATTCGGACTCTCTCTCTCTCTCTCTCTCTCTCTCTGCTCTCTCTCTCTCTCTCTCTCTCGCCCCCTTCTCAACCCAATACGTCTTGGTCCCCATTCGATATTCACCCCCGCGGGCCAGTCATACTTAATTTGATGTTTTTAATGCCATTTTCACGTGCGGCCACCGCATTTAATTTTCGCTTTTGGGCGATAAATCTCGCGCACAGGGCCGGCCAATTTTTGTATGCATTGCCCTTTAATGAATATAATGTCTATAAAAGTAATATATGGTCGGACGTACGTCATTGCCTAAATTGGATCATGAAACGGAATGGCCGCCCTCTCAGCCTTTCTATTTACGCACCGATCTACGCTGCAGCCTGCTTCCATATGCAAAGTGTACGTGTGTGTGTGTGTGTGTATGCTTGTGTGCATGAGTTTTTGTGTGTCCATGTGTACGTAACTGCGTTTGCAAAAGCCAAGTATGCGATATATGCACACTTAAAAATAAGCATTTTCTCATTATTAAGAACATAAAACCACACACATATTCCATAAGTATATGCGCAAACATTAAATTTATGTATATATATATATATATATATATATATATATATATATATATATATATATATATATATATATATATATATATATATATATATATATATATATATATATATATATATATATATATATATATACTAGCTGACCAACCTGGCGCTGCTGGGGAAAACTCTGAATGGCAACTGATAAACTCTCTCTCTCTCTCTCTCTCTCTCTCTCTCTCTCTCTCTCTCTCTCTCTCTCTCAACTCCCCTCATAGTTTCTCTCTTTCTCCTCCATAACACCTCCTGTACTCTCTCTCTCTCTCTCCCTTTCCTGTTAAGATAGTTGCTTCAGTTACAATGCCCAAACATTTTTGACATTTTATATTTCACCCCTTCTCACCCCCATTCTTGTGGGGCTGAACTTGGACTTAAAAGGGCATCGGGAGTGTCACTGTTCATCTCATGACCTCCAAAACTATGGATTAGAAAATAACATCTGTTGTTTTTGATTATTTTTGCATGTCACCTCCTTCCCACCCCAACCCCCTTTGGTGCCAGTGATGTCTTACTCCCCAGAGTATTCTTTTCCAGATAGTAAGTCATATGTATACCGAAATGAGGTATGATCAACAAGTAGACTATTTAGTTACTAAGTCTACGGGCAGAACCAGCCCCGTTTCAGGGAAGCCCCTCCCACCCCACCCCTTTTGGTGCCCTTTGGTGCTAGTGATGTCTTGCCCCACAGTATTCTTTTCCAGATAGTCAGTCATATGCATGCAAAGTTTGGTTGAAACTGCTCAATGCGTTTCAGAGTTATGCTGGAGCACACACACATCCATATATATATATATATACAAAGAGAGAGAGAGAGAGAGAGAGAGAGAGAGAGAGAGAGAGAGAGAGAATATACTGCATATACAGACTAGATAAAGTCTTGCATAATGAATATCAGTCTGTCTATCTAATCTGTTTATATTAATTCTTTTCTGTGTGTTGGTTATTATTTATTCTCGTAGTCGGACACCTCAGACCTTCCTCTGCTCAAGAAACGAAAGTAGTATTTTCTGTTGTTAATTTGGAAACTTTCGAATTCCGCGAATTTTTTCGGTGTTTCCAGAGACTTAATAATTTTTCCTTTTTTTGACTGAAACTGGATCAGTCTGTTTATAGTTGGTTTTCCACGTAAGTAAACAATAAGGAAGATTGTAAGACTAGTAAAATATGAGCACGTTAACTGAAAAATGAGAATAAAGCCAGTCGACAACAAATTGTGTTATCTGAGAAATGGAATGTGATGACGTGTACTTTTCTCAGTCATTGAATTGTTTAAGTGTGTGTGCGTGCGTGTGTGGTTTTTTTTTATTTCTTGCACGCTTATCGTGACCACAACGTCAATTGTGTTTCGTATGAAATGCCTGATATTAACGGCAAGTTCTGACAGCCATAAATTTCATTGAAGACCAGAATGCTTGATCTCCAATATTGCATTAATGGTTTTCTAAAACTGTTACAGTTTACCTAAACGTTTTTTTGTATGCCATAATCGAGAAGCTATGCCATATTCTACCTTTTGGTTAAAACGGAGAAAAGTCACAAACGTTAATCTTATTCTTGTGCATAATATGCAAATTCTTTGAAAACTTATCGCTGTTTCGTGTTTGGGATCAGTGTTGGTTATAAGTTTTTCTTGCTTTGAATACTGAGATGACTTGTTGATTATCTGGTTTTTGTATCATATAGAAGTTAGATCTATTTCTGTTTTCATACTTTCTTATTGCGATTCGGTATTTGATTTGTTTTATACAGAAATGGGGTCTTGGTTCCTTTAGCCACAAATCAGGATCTGTTTCTTACCCTTTTCTGTTGGCCTGGATCAGGTGTCGAGTTCACGAAGGCAATGTCAGTCCAGAACAAAATGGCGGGGCGCCTGTCTGAGGTTTCCATTGATATGCAGTTCGTGTGTTATATTGGAATGTGTGAAACCTCCCTTGCACCGGTTGTGTGCAAGGCGCTCTGGTTGGACGTCTTGGCCTCTCTCTCTCTCTCTCTCTCTCTCTCTCTCTCTCTCTCTCTCTCTCTCTCCTTTCGTCTAGTTGTTGCCACGCTTCTTGACTTGTTCTGGTAGTAGCCTACGTGGCCTGGTCCATTTTCTCTCTCTCTCTCTCTCTTTCACCCGTCTTGCTTGTACCTTTACCATTTCTTCCTTTCTTTGTTTTTGGTCTTACTCGTTCTTTTTTTCCCATTCTTTCTTCCTCAGTTTCTTAATATCTACTTGTTCTTGTTCCTGATCTCTCTCTCTCTCTCTCTCTCTCTCTCTCTCTTCTTATTCCTGTAGCACTTGTTGCCTGCGTCATAACTTTCCCAGTCTATATATCTGTTTGTTAGTAGCACTCAGTTACTCTTGTCATTTCCTCACTCTTTTGATTATCCCTTCTCCTTTTACCTTTTCCTCCTCTGTCTTCTTTATTCCCTATGTTTGAATGCACATGTTAATTTATTCCTCATTTCCTTATATTTATTCTTTAATTTCTTTGTGAATCATTTAATATTGACAATACTAGTAACATGTACAGTACTCTGATAGGGAAGCTGATTATGAATTTTATCATGATTCAGATTTTCGTTAGTTGACCCTTTAGTCTTACGATAAAAAATGTGGTAACTAAGTTAACGTATAACCTCTATAAACTTTGGTATTTTCTCCAAGCTTCTGTTTTCCTTAAGAACTCTTAAAAAATGATAAATCACATACTAGCAAAGGCATTGTCAGTCTTCCACGCACACTTGCGAATTTATGTATTAGTTTTTGGCACATACATACTGATATTATTTTGTATATTCACAAATATTAAGTTCCAAAGTTGATTTATAACCAGATCATTCTGTCTGGGGAATAACTTACACGCAAGGGGAATGGTAATTGATGAGCGCTGCGTCGCCAGTGGGATTCGAACTGCCGCCTTCTTGTGAAACAACACTGCCACACACACACACAAACACACACAAACATATATATATATATATATATATATATATATATATATATATATATATATATATGTGTGTGTGTGTGTGTGTGTGTGTGTGTGTGTGTGTGTGTGTGATTATTATCACTTTTGTACGTGATTTATTTATCACACATTACCACAAGTGAAAAATACGAGGCGGAGCCATTGGAAAAATATCGAAACCGGTCAGGACCTACACCCCGTCTCTTATTTTCTTAATTTTCACCTGTAATATATATATATATATATATATATATATATATATATATATATATATATATATATATATATATATATATATATATATATATATATATATATGCGCACAAACACTTTATGAAAATATTTGCTTTATATGGGCACACACATATAAGGTATGATTTTATTTTTCACCACCAACATGAAATAACATAAAATAATTGGAGATGAAATTTTTATACATCTGGATCTTTTTAGTGATAACGTAAGTTAATGCTATTTTGAATAGCACTCACACAAAAACACACACACACAACACACACACACACACACACACACACACACACACACACACACATATATATATATATATATATATATATATATATATATATATAAAAATAAATAAAAAAAAATCAACACACAATCACGTGTGGAACAGAAGTAAATTTCTAACTCACATCAAGATCGAACCCAGGTTTTTCAATTGAAAGGTTCCAACTTCTTTTAGACATGTATGGCCTAGTGGGCAGCGCCCTTGCCTTTCAATTGAAAGACCTGGGTTCGATCCTGATGTGAGTCAGAAACACACATATATATATATATATATATATATATATATATATATTTATGTATATGTATACATGATATTGACTCTCTCTCTCTCTCACTGTGCACACATACATATCATGCATGCATATATACATTATATATATATATATATATATATATATATATATATATATATATATATATATATATATATATATATATATATATATATATATATATATATATATATATGAAATCTACTGGTCACTTTTACCAGACACATATGTAATTCTAATAGCCACAATACCCTCATAACTTCTCGAATTCTTCGCGCTTTTTTGGATATGCTTGTAACTACAAAGCCGTAAGATCCAAACGCAAGAAATTGAAGAGACTGTGATGGCCCGTCGCGGGAAACGAACTTGCGTCACCATAATCACAAGGAGGTCACGTTGCCGACCTGACCACGAGAAGGATAAAAGTCTATTACCTCTCTTACATACATATACCTGTCGTTTTCAGATATATTTATTAGAGCTGGAATAGACCCATCCTCA
>NC_089766.1:26598664-26603664 GCF_040412425.1 Macrobrachium rosenbergii | reverse complement strand
TATATATATATATATATATATATATATATATATATATATATATATATATATATATATATATATATATATGTCACTACTTGTGAACGAGGTTGCCTTCAGAGGATAAAAATACAATAATCACTGCCTCATTCACTCCATAGGATGTTAGTGCCGTCACTGTATCTCTCGGCCCGGGCTACACCCAACTGCCTCTTTTCACTGTTAAAATTGATGAATGGCTGAAAGTGCCCAGTGCTGGGCTTTGTAGCCTAATTTTCCTATGTCAATCAATATACTGACACGTTCTTACTCTAGCTGCTGAGTCTGGATGAATCCTGCTGGATGCACCTCACAGAAGGTTCATCGTCGGCTGGTCAAGCACCCCTGCTCACAGTGCGCCTTCCACTTCTGTCTTGCATGCACTCCAGCGCTTCCTGGATATGAAGACCCTCATTTGCGTCAGTTGAAGTAAGCATGGGGCAGTGCCCGACGTGCAGGCTTGTACCTAGGGAAGAGGCTTAGCGGTAAGAAAGTGTACATATTGATGAATACGAGTATTCTACAAATATAGGATTTCCTCTTTAGGCGCCTTTCCTTCTTACAAGGGTTACTCTAGAATGTGCAACCCTTCGTGTTTTCACAAAGTCTTGACGTATGAGGTTGCTTGTTTTTATGATTCGGTTGGCGTTATGCCAGCACAGGCTCTTGCTCATAGAGCACCCAGTAAGCTAAGGCGCGCAGTAAATTTAAATTTCTTTCAAGAAACGTAAACATGCACGAATTGTCTTTTTTTTTTTGAGAGAGAGAGAGAGAGAGTCCGAAGAATATGAAAGAAATTGTTTTCTTTAGAAAATAAAAATTCTGTAATTGGTGATGACCAGAATCAATTTCTTAATGGCCTTTTGTTTCAAGGGATCCTTGAAAGTTAAGGGATTATGAAATGTTGTAAAGAATTAGTTATTGTTAGTTTATGTACTTCAGAATTTATCCAAGAAGAATCTTTTCAGCATGTGCATTAATAATAATAATAATAATAATAATAATAATAATAATAATAATAATAATAATAATAATAATAATAATAATAATAATAATAAGGATCAACTGGAAAGTCTAATAAAGTCAGTATTTTGTAGCAGTAAATGCTTTTAGCCTTTAATCAGGGTTCATTTTTGTTTTGATCATAGATAACACATTCCATTTCATAGTGAATTATGGTAATACTTAGTATTTTAATCTATTTTGTTAACGAGTAACTATCGTCTTCAAGTAACGAATCATTAAGTTTTCAATTAGACTCATCATTATCGCCACTGCAGCTAACGAATCATTTTTTAGAGTAATGAGTCATTATGCCTTATAACGAAACGGTCATCAATCTTTGCGATTTTCGTAAGTGCTAATGATGACGCCACGGTCATTAGTACACACCAATAAATCATAATTAGCAGTGAGAACCGCTATAAATAACATTTGTAAATAATGAAATAAGACTGATATTAATTCAGTTTCCTCAGTAGCGCGAAATAATAGTGGTATTCACTGGTCGTTATTTGGGTGAGGATACATAGCCCACACAAGTTTTGAAGCAATCGACGCAGCTTGAACTTTATTATTGTAATGATAATCATGTTTGTTGTTCAGTGTGTAAATGTACTTACAATACATATGCAATTTTATATACAAGCGCACTGCGTATGAAATTCATGTAACTACGCAATTTTATTAGTATAATAGTTTTATGTACATGTTTGCACATTTACATATATATATATATATATATATATATATATATATATATATATATGTGTGTGTGTGTGTGTGTGTGTGTGTGTATGTGTATTTATATTCTCTTTGGCACGGTTACAAACGCATACATAAAAAATGTAATGTAAACATTTTGTAAATGCGAGTATTTACATGTAATCCTAAAGCCGTAAGGCGCAGTAGGAGGACGATGAATAGCAGTGAATGATAATGAATAATAATTTCAGGAGTAGTTAATCCCCGAGACCCATAAATAGAGACAATTAAATAGGTATGTTTATCCAGAGAGCGGAGGATTACAGCCGTGAATTCCATTTAATTACCCCGACCAACAATGGCCAGCATTTCGCTCTCTCTCTCTCTCTCTCTCTCTCTCTCTCTCTCTCTCTCTCTCTCTCTCTCTCTCTCTCTCTCTCTCTCTCCGCGATTTCTAGTCTTTTCTGTTTTTTCTCTCACCTGATCTTTCATTTGTGATGGTTGTGGATTTTTACCCTATAATCTTCTCAAATACAGTTTCTCTCTCATTTAAATTAGTAGTTTTTAGCCTTTGTTTTTTTCTCGCTCACTTTAGAATTTGACTGTCATGGTAAGATATGTCTGTATGAACACCACATCTCTCTCTCTCTCTCTCTCTCTCTCTCTCTC
This sequence comes from Macrobrachium rosenbergii, assembly GCF_040412425.1. Classification (NCBI taxonomy): domain Eukaryota; kingdom Metazoa; phylum Arthropoda; class Malacostraca; order Decapoda; family Palaemonidae; genus Macrobrachium; species Macrobrachium rosenbergii. Next base: position 26,601,273 of record NC_089766.1, on the reverse strand, counting down.
TCTCATATGTATATATATATGTATGTATGTATGTATGCATGTATGTATGCATGTATGTATGTATGCATGCATGTATGTATGTATGTGTGTGTGTGTGTGTGTATCCATTTCCCCTTAATTAGACCTGATTTTGTTCACTGCAGCCTGCTCAAGACATATACGGGTATTGCACTAATTCCAAAACCAGTTTTTCACGATTTCCAAAATTATACCAATTGTAATTATACCCGTACGACCGAGATATAATTGGGGAAACCAATTTTGCTTACTCTACTCTTGTCTTGGGGTAGTTTCGTGGTTCTGACTCATCCTTAGATACTCTCAGCTGTAACCTGCTTAGTACTGAACATTTTTGAATTGATTGACCTATAAATATTATGAGAAGGTCATTGTTCAGTGCTGATATTCCCGGAATGCTGTTGTTGGGAAATGTTTATGATAGATGTGCGTTGAGGATTGTTCAGAGATCCTTTTCTACTGAAAGGATGACATTTTTCGTATAGTGCGCTCTGTTTTATGTCTTTAAGCTCTGAGAACCTGGAGATGTGTTTTTTATGATATTTAATTTTCCATTCATTACAAATGTTAGTATGGACGATATTTATTATTTTTTATGTTGACGAATTTGTTACGTGTGATTAAAAGGTAATTTCTTTTCGTTATTTGAACTTTACAAAATGAAGAATTAGGATGCCAATGCTCTCTCTCTCTCTCTCTCTCTCTCTCTCTCTCTCTCTGGACTTGAAAAAACCTGCTAATTCCTCTGTAAATTGTCGGATTTTGCTGACCCCTTGATGTCGTGTAATGTCATCCAGTGGAACAAGTAACATTTTCAAGCCAAAGCAGACAAGGAACAGGAGCGCAGGATCAGCAGGGAGCAGGAACACTGAGAAGGATAAGCAGAGGAGGCGCCCTCGTATCCGATGTATATCACAAGCGAAGGATCTGGGAAGCAGCAGTCTCAGCTGGGGCGTACGACGATAATTTTGCAGGTGTATGTGAGTTATGGCTGCCTCTTGCCAGGTGCGCGATGATTGCATGGCGTTCACGATCCTCTTACCTTTCCAACCAGTTTTCCTTTTACATAAAGGCACAGGATAAATTCCTTCTATATTTTTAGTAAACATGTGTAATAGATTTTTACATGTATGGAATATTTCAGTGATACTGCATACCTGAAATCTCGGACGAACTTCTTTTCTCCTTTTTCTAGCTTTTCCCTTTAGAAAGAGTGGTCCCAAAAAGTTCTAACATTCAGGTTCTCTGCATGTCATTTTGGGATGAAGTTGCTAACCCCATACCCATCTCCAACTTGGGTGCGACTCACATTCCATCTACTAATTCATTGCAGAAGCGAGCCAAAATCGGTTAAGCTCCCAAGTATGACTGAAACTGTGGCTCTTGCTGGTCAGGTGTGGAAGATTGCTCTTGACGCATAGGATACTTGTTCACAAAAGTTACTTGTTAATAGAATTTGTGGATAAAAAACAAGTCCTTACACTAAAACTCGGTCTCTGATTTTTGGGTGAGCCAGGTAGATAATCCGGACTTTTTAAAGTCTCTCTCTCTCTCTCTCTCTCTCTCTCTCTCTCTCTCTCTCTCTCTCTCTCTCTCTCTCTCTTCATTCTTTGGTCATTAAATCCAACATTAATGCATATTTTACCTTTATATATGACATTTTTGTTACTATACATATCTTATCCGGCAGCTCTCTCTCTCTCTCTCTCTCTCTCTCTCTCTCTCTCTCTCTGGATAATTTTTTATTGAAGTCATAACCATTTTCTTGCCAAAGCAAGAATGTTATCAGACTGACTGTGTAGGCCTATACGGTACGCTGGTGTTTTCAAGACTGTTGTTGGTATGACCGGTAATGCCAAGGTTGACTGCCGAACATGTACTTTGTTCCTTCAGTGAGCTCATCAATACTTGGGGTTTTGAGTGAAATGTTGGAATCTGACACCCGGGGTTTTATGCTGTTGCAGACGTCTTCTCAGAGTTCAGGTGGTGTGACCAGCATAGGATGGTTTGAGGAAGCTACAGTTCCTTGGTCGTCTGTTACTTTTCTGTGTGAGGACCCTGCTGTGTCTCTTGAATTAGAATGTCATCAGGCGAAGGCAGGCTGAAGATTCTTCGGGAGTAGAAGTCTAACCCTTCTGGTATTCTGCTTTTTAATGCCTTTGTATCTTCTTTAAGGCTGTTCCATAAGCCGTTTGACGATACATTGCAACAGTCCGTATTTTCATATGGATGAGCCTGTGAAACAACGAAATGGCCACCCGGACAGACATGATGATTCGAAGAGGAGAGAAATCGTCTCGATATGGCATCATGCCTCGCCAGGAATACAACTTAGTGCCTACTGACGAATGCTGGAGTAAACTTGAAACAGTGCAGTCTGAGCAGTCAGCTATTAATGAATTCACATGAATTTTGCAGTTTCAAGTTTCTCCTGTGAAAATGATAAATAGAAAATAGTAAAACTGAGATAAAATTACTAAAGACTAATTCACGCAAAAACTGTTTCAGCCTTTAATAAGAGATAGCTGTATACATATATAAACAAATACACATATATAGTTCTCTCTCTCTCTCTCTCTCTCTCTCTCTCT
>NC_089766.1:26588664-26593664 GCF_040412425.1 Macrobrachium rosenbergii | reverse complement strand
CAGTGGGAAGAGAGGCTGTCCGCCTTCGTTGGACGACAGCTAGCGTCAACGCGCAGTATTATTGTTATATAATATTAGTCGACATAAACGTCATATGGAGCTAGCTAGATTAGCCATTGCCCAGCTAAACCTCTGGAGAATAGAATGTCCCCTGTAGAATAAGAATTGGCGAGAAGGAATGGATCGTAAAATACGGAAAGAAGACTAGTTAAAAACATAAACAAATAAGGTAAACAGTACATACGTAGTCGTTAGTTGTCAGCATCCTGAACATGAACTGTAAGTCTGCTCTGCGCTTCCACTATCAAGGATCTTCGCTAACAGGCACCATGGCTCCACAGCACTATGGAGTTGCCGAGGTTGTGAGAACTAACAGATATCTGAGGGCTGTGCCCACTTGGTGCTACCTCATTCGAATGGAAGAAGGGTGTATGTGGTTATATTTATATATATATATATATATATATATATATATATATATGTATATATATATATATGCATGTATATATACATGTGTGTGTGTATTTATATATACATATAGATATATATCTTCTTCTTCTTCTTCTTTAACGTGCTTTTTCCTATATATATATATATATATATATATATATATATATATATATATATATATATATATATATATATATACTGTATATGCTCAGTGGTCTGGTAAAACTAAGGTATACTTAACCGTTCCGAGGTATTGGTTATACTCTGTACATATATATATATATATATATATATATATATATATATATATATATATATATATATATATATATATAATATATATATATATATATATATATATATATCTATATATATATATCTATATATATATATTTATATATATATATATATATATATATATATGTATATATATATATGTATATATATATAATATATGCATTTATATATTTGTGTATATACAGTATATATATGTATATTATATATTTGTATTATATATATATATATATATATATATATATATGTATGTATGTATGTATGTACAGTGCATTGTGGTGTAACCAATAGCATCAAGGCCAGTGGAGTTAGGGGACCCTGTTTCACATCCTGGGCAGGGCCAGGGGTCGGGCCCGCTCCCTTGTAAACTCACTGGGCCTCTATCGATATATAATACCAGTGAGTCATGTACCTAGACGATTGAGTTGGGTGGTAACTAAGGGTCGAAAAAGATATGATGGTGGGAACCTAATCTCATTTGAAATGACACAGTTTTGACTTCAGTATCCTTAATAAGGGACTTTGCATCCAGCGGCGGCTTTTTACCTTATGTAAATTTCCATTTTATTAAAACGTCTAGATTTTAACGGAGAGCCATTCAGCGTTGTAACTCAGCCTGTGAAGGCTTTATTAGAGAAGTTAAATTCGAAATGAGAATTTCTCTCTCTCCTCTCTTCTGTCTGTCTGTGTGTCTGTCTCTCCGTCTTAGTTTCATGTGTACTTCTGTTATTCTATCCCCTTGTGCTCGTTCTTAGTTTAGTGATACACCGCTTTTCCTTTTTGTGATTTTTATCTCTCTCTCTCTCTCTCTCTCTCTCTCTCTCTCTCTCTCTCTCTCTGTTTCAACACTTCCACCTTCGTAAATCTTAACTTGGGGCCGAAATTCGGTGCCATTTGCATAAAACAATCATACCCTTATCTAATATATCCTATATTTCGATATATTTGAATAATTTTCCAATTTCTACTCAATCCTTAGAGATAGGGAACCCGGGGCATATATGCCGGGCGCTGATCCTATCCCACCATTGCACTGTAATTTTGATTATTCTCTCTCTCTCTCTCGCTTTATTGCGCTCTCTCTCTCTCTCTCTCTCTGTGTGTGTATTCACATTGCATGTTGCCCTTGGTTCTTCCTTTCATTTTACCCTAAGTGCTCTCTCTCTCTCTCTCTCTCTCTCTCTCTCTCATAATTTTCATGATATTTCTATGTCTCTTTTGTCTTCTTCTTTATTGTCATTATTTTTCTTAAGTCCCATATCTGTCTAGTCTTGGGGAGAAATTTGTCATCCTGTTTTTTCTTATATCACCTCTGTAAGACTTCCATAGGTATGTTGGTTTATCGCCCAGGAAGGTCCCATGATCAGCTATTAAAAAGAAAAAAAAATCTAAGGGCGGAGTCTGATGAAAATTTCCGGGATTATCAGCTATGAAATATTGAACACTGAATATGATTATCAGGTGAAAATCATGACAGGAATAAGCTGTTTAGATCTGCAAATTGTGCGATAAATGGAGTGGCCATCAGTCTCTGTTTTTTATCTGAAGAAAATTCATCTAAAAAACCATAAGGATTGAATTTAATGAAAGCTGACGGGATTATCCACCGTGGGTCACTGAATGTTCCTTCTGCGTTTAGTAATATTGAGACCGAGAGAAAACTGGCTAACACGGTGGAGCACTCGTTTAATGGAGTGCCCCAAATTTCCGTTTTCTTATTTACATTTCTTATCTTTCATGTAATATGCTTTTTTTTATCTTTTATGTTTATTTAAGTATGAAAATCGTTAAACATTACTACCTATTTTGCTTGAGAGTTTAACCAAGTTTTGTTCTTAAACCGTAACCTTTTGCAAATGGAACCAATGATATGTACTATTTTGCACGTCCACGACATTGTTCAGCTCAGTTGGCAACACTTGTACCTTAGGCATTGGTGTTGCTTTGTACACAGTATATATATATATATATATATATATATATATATATATATATATATATATATATATATATATGTGTGTGTGTGTGTGTGTGTGTGTGTGTGTGTGTATGTATGTATGTATGTACGTATGTATGTATGTTTAATAACAGGATTTCATTTAAACTGAATGATATGGTTATCATAAGATGAGAACAGAAAAGCCCTTGAAAGCTTGTAAATTTTTTTAATAAAAATCTCCGCCAGATACCATCCAGTGTAAATGAAGTCCTGTTACTAATTGTGATAATGCACAGAACAGTTGTGCTAGTAATCAAGTTTGATATATATATATATATATATATATATATATATATATATATATATATATATATATATATATATATACATGCGTTTGTGTGTATAAATTGGTAGCTTCAGAGTGAACGTGTTGCCTCTCTGTCTCAGCGAGGCTTTTGAAATAAAGATGCTGGGCCCCAGGCCATTCTCCACTTTGTTGCGACCCACCACATCAGCTAACTGCCATGTACGACTGTATAGTGTACTACATAAGACAGTTGACAATGGTATCCATTTCGATTACAGAGCAATATCAGCCGGGGGATCGAACCAAGGACCTAAAGACCGCATGCTAGTGCACAATATGGAATTGTCATTTAACTACGTGTTTCAGTTCTTGTTAATATTATTCTTTTCAACGCAAAATCCCTACATCGTAGGAGCACAATCGAGATCCCTGTGTTCATTTAAACATTGTAATTCTTTTCGTAAGTTTGCTGGGATGAAACTCACATTACACATGTTTAACATATGTTTTTCCACTTGTGGAATGATTTATGATGGCTGTAAAGTCCCCGTAATTGCCTAATTTACTTTGCGCTTTTGCTGTGTACCGTAGCATAAGAAAAGTCAGTTTGTAATCCGAGGACTTTGAAGGTTACTTCAAGCCCGACTTTGAAGTGCGGAAGCCTGAAGCAATGTGAAGGTAACTGCTCACTGTCTGTTGATGTTTGTGAGCCATACTCTACGTAACACGAAAGAATTTAATGTAATTTTTTTGTCATCTTCGGAATTCGTATTGGTGTACTCTATCATTGATTATGTAGCTTCAGTCGACAAATTAATATTTTTCTTTTCATTCACTTTAAATATCCACACCACTCGGACATTGTAGATTAGCAGATGTGCTTGAGTGAAAAGAAAATGATTTACATGCAGCGGCAATTTCCTGCTGGAGAGCTGAATTTTACCCCTAAAAAATATGGTGCTTGAAAACCACGAATAGGAATTTACTGGGTTCAGCTGTAGGCCACTGAAGTTGTTATCGTTCAAGCTGGCCTTTTAAAAGCTAGCAAGGGTTCTTGCCCCTTTTGCAGCCTGTAGTGACTGACTAATAAATTCACACATACGAACCAAATGTTTTCTTTCTTTGATTTTTTGCCATAAACTTTGTAATGAAAATAATATTATATATATAGTATAGTATGGCTGGCTCTATTATATGGCGTCTGCTGTTGCTGGTAATGCATTCTTTTATCAGGAGACTTTAAAGCAAATTTCTTCTTAATCTTTGCAGCCTATTGCAGTTTCTCTATATGGGCTACCTTCCATGCCCATGGCATACCTTAGTATCTTTCACAAGTTATGGTCACTCTTTGTAGACGACTTGCTATGTGCTAATGTTAATATTGTCTCCTCCCTTGTAACTGCTGACCTAAATCCAGACATTATGGTCACTCTGAGTGCTAAAGCTCCTATTGAATATAGGAATAAAATCACGCATTTCATATAAAATGTTAAGGAATCTAAATCGCAGATAAACTTCTCGATATCTACAGAAGGGCTTCAACCAGAAAGGGGATGTAACCTTTTTATACTGAGGGAATTGGATTTTGATTTACATAAGCACTGAATCATATTTGATATGAAAAAGGGTGATCCTAGCCTTCGCTTGAAGGCTACCGTCACCCTAGTTAGTTATCGAAACTAAGTGCACGATTGTTTCTGAGAAATACACTTATTCAAATGTATAGGTAGATTTCATTGATTAATTTTACTCTGTCGCTGACCTAAGCTTATCATGTTCTCTAAGTGAAAAATAACACTTTCTGGGGGTGGGAAGGAGGGGAGGAGGATGAATGCAATTCTTGCCACAGCAATATAATTTTACTGAATGGCAGCTTTCTAAAGCAAGAATTGGATGGAGTAAGAATTATATTAAATAAAAGGATAAGGAAATTTAAAGATTCTGACTCGTAGTACCACCATCGAAGGATTGTATTAAAGTAGAACTATATTCTTGAGGATTATAAAAATG
>NC_089766.1:26566164-26583664 GCF_040412425.1 Macrobrachium rosenbergii | reverse complement strand
TTCTCCTGTTAACAGTATCCTGTAGAACTGTCTTCCGGAATGAATGAATAAACGGCCTAATTATGTAATGTGATGCTGGACGGCGTTCGGAAATGAAAAGAGACGCTTACACGTACCCCGACAAATCTCCCTCGTTTTCAGCCGTAATAATAATAAACCCGTCAAACGACAGACCGCACCGTGAGGATACAGCAGTTTTCAATCCGACATAGTTTATGGTACATAATTATGGGCCATAAAGACCATGTACTTATCATTGGGACAGTTCTCTCTCTCTCTCTCTCTCTCTCTCTCTCTCTCTCTCTCTCTCTCTCTCTCTCAGTCGTTTGTCTCTCAGTATCACCTGCTCCGTAATTATCACTTAGAAAGGACTCTGGCGACTAAGTCAGTTCCCATTTCATCCGTCATTCTTTTCCGGTCTTGACAGCTCGGTATGCTACCGGCCCTTCCGGATACTCCGCAAACAATGTTGTTCCTCCTGGTCGTCTTGGGATACAATCCTTGACGGTCGGTCCGTATGAGGCAAGGCACATCTTCAAGCCTTCTATTTCCGATTTCATTTGTCCTGTAAAATATTCTTCTCCGAGTTTTCTGTTCTTGAACACGTCTCTTTAAAATATTATAAAATGTCAGTGTTTTCTCCATGCCTTTTGAAGTGTGTGTTCCAGACATCTTTAGTCAGTTGGCATGAATTTATTCCAGCCATTCAGTCGACTTTTCGTTTTTTCCCAGGTTTTCCGTCTTATGGCCGGTACTGGGTCTGAGATTTTCCCTTTATAAGAGCGGTGGCTGTTTCAGATGCCTCATACAGTTCAATGGTCTTGTTCAGTCGGTCTTTGGTTTTCCGCCTTGGCAGCACACACGTGTTGCAGTCACTTCTAGTCAAGTGGAATTATCATTTTTGTCAGTTTGATTGGCTTTCCATCTTGACAGTGTGTGTTCCAGACCGTTCCAGTTAAATTGTCAAATACTTCAATAGAATCGACCTAGACGCCCTCGAGTACTTTTCCAGACAACTGTAACAACACCCTCTTGCTCAAGGCATTTCAGCAGTTGGTGTCTTAACGGTGATTGTTGCAGATATACGATCTTTTTCATTCTTTGGATAGTCGATGTGTTCCATTCAAACTAGCGAACGATCCAGCAGTATCATGTAACCACAGTTTCTGCAGACCTGCGTATCGGACACTTTCTTCAGCCTTTCGTTATTTACATTTAATTAGCATATATTTTGGATACAGTTGCGGGATGGGTACAGAAAATATGGTGGTCTTTGGTAAGATTGAGAGACAAAAAACTTCCATAAAATGTAATTTCAAAAAATGGTTACTGTACTTGCAATTGTAAACCGTAATTTTGAGGGCACCACTTACGGCATTACAGCATCACAAAATTCTAACCAGAGAGTACAACGACCCTGCAGAACCCTTCTTGAGACATGATAATCTCAGAGAATCCTGGCCAAAAAATCTGTCTTGTAGAGTCCTTCCTTCCTTTGACTTCGTTTAGGAAATAAACTGTTTTTTGCTGCCTTGGAATATATCCCGGAATAAACAGCGATGTCTTTTTTTTTTTGGCTCCGTTCACCGTCGACATTTCTTTTTACCTGCCGTGGCCAACTCGGTTAAAATCTATTCGGTTTTGTGACATTTCTTCTGCCCTCGACTGTGTTCTCCGACTCGTCCTAGGTAGAGTGCCTTGTCCTCGTCAGATATTTATCATCCCTGACGCCCTTTGGACACCGATACCAAAGGGAACGGACCTTTTTTCCCCAGAAACATATCCCGACCGGATATGTTTCTTGGTCGTTTCGGGATGATGGTCTTCGAGTCTAAAATGTGAAAGGAGGGTTTGACGCATTTTTCTCCCATGGAAACTGCCTGGTTACCAGAAACATTGCTTTGGGGTCCACACGAGATTGCGTAATCTATCCTTTGGGAGTTGTAGTACATGTGCGAGTACAAACGTCTTCCTCACCTTTGTGGTTAAAACTGATGTGCACATAATTAGGATTATATATATATATATATATATATATATATATATATATATATATATATATATATATATATATATATATATATATATATATATACACACACACACACACATACGAATTATGACAATAAAGAAACGAGACTTATCTCAAAATAGTGTTATTACAAAATCTTCAGAGAAATTACGCATTGTCCACTTCAAAGTAATCACCCCCCAGAGTTAATGAACTTCTGCATTCGCATCAGCCACCCATGGAAGCACTCAGCAAAGTCCTCCTCCTTGAGGTCCCTTAGCTCCCTGTCACAGTGGCCTTGATCTCTTTTACATAGGCAAAATGGGTTCCTTTGAGCACAGTCTTCAGCCTTGGGAAGAGCCAGAAGTCTCATGGTGCGAGACCAGGGGAACAAGGAGGGTGGTCTAGAAATGTGATCTGTTTGTTCGCTAAGAACTGCCTCACACTGATTGCAGTGTGTGCAGGCACGTTGTCGTGGTGAACCAGCCACGAATTGTCTCTCTGCAAAGCCTGCCTGTTGTGTCGCACCCGGTCCTTCTCCATAAGCTTCTTGTAGAAGTTTTAGACACCTGGTTGGCCCTTCCCTAATTTATCAGGAATTTCAAATTGATTCTCTGCTCCATGTTTGCGCCACCTTCAGTTGCATGACAAGGCATAACAGCAGTGTGATACACAACAGCCTGAAACAGAAGTACTGAGTGAGCGCGGTAAACAGAGTGGTAAGATGTTGCGCAACACGGTGACATAAGCTGTCAGCAAATTGGCATTGAGGCATAAGTGTGGCTTCCACAGTCTTGTTTCTTTGTTGTCACACCTTGTGTGTATATATGTACACACACACACACATATATATATATATATATATTATATATATATATATATATATATATATATATATATATATATATATATATATATATATATATATATATATATATATATAATACATTACTGTATATATATCTCTATATTTATAAAAATGGATGAGTGTATGTTCCACATACACTTTGAAATGCATTGAGCAATTTCAACCAAATATGGCATACATATGACTTACCATCTGGGAAAGAACTCTGGCACCAAGGGGGCCCGGTGAGAAGGGGGGTGAAATGTAAAAATTACAGGAAACGACAGATATTAATGTCATCACTGCCACCAAAGGGCGGGTGGGAAGGGGTTGAAATGTAAAAATTACAGAAAACGACTGATATTAGTGTCTAATCCATAGTTTTTGAGGCTGCTGAGATAGTGACACTACTGATGCCCTTCAAGTCCAAGTTTAGCCCCGATAGGGAGGGGGGATGGGAAGGGGGTGACATGTAAAAATAACTGAAACGACAGATATTAGTGTCTAATCCATAGTTTTCAAGGTCACTAAGAAGAATAGTGACACTCTTGATGCCGTTTAAGTCAAAGTTCATTCCCGATAGTAAGAGGGTTGGGAAGCAGTGGGAAGGTGGTGACATGCAAAAATAACCAAAACCACAGATATTAGTGTCTAATCCATAGTTTTTAAGGTCATTGAGATGAATAGTGACACTCCCAATGCCCTTCAAGTCTAGGTTCTGACGCAGTAGAAAAGAGGGGTGAGAAGGGGTGAAAAATATAATGTCAAAAAGACAGATGTTAATGTCTAATCTGTAGTTTTTGAGGCCGCTGAGATGAATAGTGATGCTTCTGACGCCCTTCAAATTCAAGTTCATCCCCGATAGAAATGGGGGTTTAGAAGGGGTGAAATATAAAATGTCAAAAATGCTGTAACTGGTTGTTTTAATAGGAGAGAGAAAGAGAGAGTTTATTGGTTGTCATTCAGAGTTTTCCCGGGCAGCGCCAGGTTTGGTCAGCTAGTGTGTGTGTGTGTATGTGTGATAGTTTATATATATCATGTATAATAAAGTGCAGCTGTAGAATTACTAATATAGGCTACATGTGCAAATTTAAAAAAAATTGTGTGCCTTGTGAAGAAATGCTAATAAATTATTAATAGCATTTTATTAATATCTTCAAATACTCGTATTTTTTTATTACAAAAACAGAAGAGCCTGGAGTGTAAATTTAATGTCGGTATCTTTTAACAGTTTTCAAGTCATCGTGATAACACGCAAATAAAAAAGAAACAACGTTGCTGAAAGCATTACTCTTCCCATTTAGTCTCTCGACAAGTCAGTATTATTTCCATCACATACCTAAGATGAAAACACTATAGATATGGAGGTTTCCGAAATTCATAAACGATCACAGATGCACCAGATTCCGATCTTAGACTGGAGTCACTTTGTGATTTGGGAAAAACGTGATGTAAGTAATCATCACCTGCCCCCCCCCCAACCCCCACCCCCACCCCTCCAAAAAAAAGAAAGTGTACTGGCAATTAATGTGGTTTTAGTTTATGTGACATTTATTTTCACCACTTAGTATACCAAACGTATTGAAAGGAGTGCCATACAATAAGTGCGAACTCTTTGACTGGAATAATAATATTAATTGTTTTTCTTTACAAAGTGATGATTTCAGCTGGTCGTATGGTTGCTATGCATGATTTAAACAAAAGGTAGATAAGCATACAAGACTTTCATACGCTTGAAAGCTCTCAAACACTTATATTGACACATTCACGCACATGCAGCACATGTAAAATGTGAAATCATCGTGCGAATGTAACGCTGTACAATATATATATGTATATATATATCTACATGTATTATGTATATATATACATATACACATACATACATACGTACATACATACATATAGTAGTATTTTTGGATTGCATGAAAATGCCCGTGGAATCCTTCAGCACATAGCAGAACATAGTCCACTTACCTGTGGATATTTATCTCGGCGTCACTATTGATGTGGGGTCCAATTTAGTACCTGCGAAATTTTCATGACAGGACCTGACAGGTGTGAAGATTGATGGCAAATAATGGCATATTTCGGGTCATTAGGGAGGGCTTTCTCCGTCTTCTTTGCAGCTAAATGGACCTTACAACGAAGCGGGCCCGTTTTAATACGGGTCGTGTGACACAGGTCCTGTACCGGTCACGTCTCCGTGCAACTTAATATTTCATTCATCGATTCGCCTTCGGCCTGAAAGATAGAGATTGATTGTCATTCTCTTCTGTTCAGGGCTTTTTGTCTGTGCGTGTCTGGATACATTAGTTGGGGCGGGAAGAAGAATGTCAGTAGGCAGTAATAATAGAATTAAGTGAAACCCACAATCATTTTGTTGCCACACTTTGTTCAAATTTATATAGAAAGCTCGAGAATTTACTCAGTCTTATTTTACACACACACACACACACATATAAATATACATAGAGAGAGAGGGGGGGGATGGGGAACAATCTAGTAGTGGCTAACAACAGCTCACTTTAAATGTTTATATTTTCTAGACAATTAATTGCAATTGTGGAATTTTCTCTTATTTACTATATGATACTATTTATGTCATATATATATATATATATATATATATATATATATATATATATATATATATATATATACAAAATTAATGATAGGGTAGCTACAAAGAAAAAAAAAAAAAAAATCACCAGTTATCATTGCTTACAATCACCAGTTATACACTTTATACTTATATATATATATATATATATATATATATATATATATATATATATATATATATATATATATATATATATATATATATATATATAGAGAGAGAAAACAGACAGACATTGATAGTTCGTGCATTATCTATCTGATGTCGAATTATTCTAGTACGACAAACGGGATTTTGTTCCAAATATTTTATCCGACGTTGCCCCAGACAGCTCATGAAATCAATGATTTGGTCTGTCATGAAATTTAATACCAAATTAGGGGTACCTAGCTTATGCTTTTTATGTTATGAAGCCTACGCCTGATATTAATATTGCTAGTGCTGCCGTGGTACTATTTAAAAGATTTGTGAGCCTCACTTTCGTGATGATAAAAATGATTTTAGGGAAAGGAACTTCCGGCAACCTTAGCATGAAAGCGGTTGTTATTATTATTATTATTAATATTAATTTTTTGGCTTATAACAGACTCCTGATAGTTTTATTTTTTTCTACTGTATGCAATATCCTTTAGACGGTGAGGACGTGGAGAGAGTTCTTAATTTTCCTTGTTCGTAGGAAGCTACTTTCTTTTAGCTTTTGCGGGAACTGATGAAATGGCTAGCCCCATACTCTGCTTAGGTCAACAGAAGCACACCGAATTTCTCGAGAAACGGGTCCAAATCGTGTCACCCTCGTTTGATCGACTTGCGGGTTTCTCGCCGCTAGGTTTCCACAGTGACCACACCAATGAAACTGAAACGATAAAAGTGTGGAAAGCGAGAACTGAATGAGCAGGGGCGCCTTTATTATTGTAATTTATTTAGCGAAGGAGATCATGGCGAATGAAACGTTGACAGAGCAGTAATTGAATCGAAATAAAGCGATGCTCTTCTCAGTGATAGCAGTTGTTGCTCTGCATTTGTTGATGACGGTAATCCTGATGATGATGATAATGATGATAACTGCGCCCAACAAGGCCATTAGACCGCCCGGCTGACGTCACTGGTGATTACGGCTGCCGGCCATCTCTTTACCACAGAAAATCATTTGCATATCCAGCTTTATTCCGGCGCCGAAACACAGCAATGATTTTCGCTCCATTTCGTTCATCTCGCGGAATTATTCGCGTAAAGCAGCCATTGCCGTCCGCGGACGAAAAGCGACGGAATCGTCCGCTGCAGGATTAAATTCCCCGGAAGCTTTTTCCTTTTTTCTCAGTCTGTGTGGGTGATTTTCTGTATAAACTGTAGTTTTTGTATTTGGGTTATTTAGAAACCCTCCCCACCCCCCCCTCTCTCTCTCCTCTCTCTCTCTCTCTCTCTCTCTCTCTCTCTCTCTATGAACGACTTTCTGCGTAGACTTACATTTACATGTAGGTTTAGAAACACCATTCCCCGCCTCTCTCTCTCTCTCTCTCTCTCTCTCTCTCTCTCTCTCTCTCTCTCTCTCTCTCTCTCTCAAGGCACGATGTCTACGATTTCCACATCTCGGAATACTCTGGTATGCTCATCGTTTCAGCTTATTCTCTCTCTCTCTCTCTCTCTCTCTCTCTCTCTCTCTCTCTCTCTCTCTTTCTTTTTCTTTTTTTTTGTCATTCGGACGCGTCATTAAACCCAATTGTATTTCTTTTAATCGTCACGGGCGATGATTTGAGGATGTGAATGCTGTTTTATGGGGCTCGTTAAAAGTCTGGTGTCATTAACAAGTTGATGGATGTACCATGTAAATGAGTCCAGCGTTTCCCACAATTTTTCGGACACGTAATGACAATACTGGTAATTAAGTAATGAACGATGCCTAATGGAATATTTTTTTTCCCTTTTTTGCTTTTATCTTTACCTCTTTAAAATTCTATTCTTTATTTCGATTTTCATAATTTATGTTATGTTTAATTTGCTTGTGAGTTATTTTTGGCGATTTAGAGAAATTTGGCCTTAATGACTGTGATATATTTTGATATCTTTAATTATTGTGATTCATTATTATAAAAGTCCACGGATTTTTCGTCGAGCGTCATAATTGCTTGTGTGTTGGTGAGAGGTAATGAAATGCCACTTTATTTCTTTCTTTTTTCATTCAGTTTTATTAGAATTCTATGTCTGTGACGTCGACGATGAATTAATGTCGTCACAATTATCGCACAATCCATCCAGTTTATTTAGAATGATTTACCATCTTCATTAGCAAGTAGTTTTGTGGAGCTGTGGGAGTTCCCATCTCATCTAAAGCGACGCCAAAGGGAATACCGTCAATCAACCAGTGGTTTCCTTATTAAGCCATTTACATTTGTGCAGCTGCATAACGACAAAATGGTTTTGTAATGTGATAGGGAAAGCGCGGGGGATATTTTCACGTGAACCGTTTGAAATGTCCACGGCAATTTGGCCCAAAGTTCCGGCGCACACAGGCCGTTGTTTCGATTTCGGTTTCTGCCAAAGCGATTAATCGCTACTGAACCGAGATGACACCTGATGTATAGGAATGTTGATGCCTGTCAATAAAGATAGGCCACAAATGGATCGTCATTCATAATACATGCAGTAAATTTCTTCTCGCCACTAGGCAGATATCAGTGAACTTCAAGTCCCACAGGAAGGCAAATAGGTATATATACATCAAATCAGATGTTCATATTTTCTTTATCAGTGCTACAGCACTGACTTATGCACCCCTATTATATTCATGTGTATTTTATTTCATTTATTAATTTCTATGCTACAGTTACACTTCGAATGACGTACCCAGTGCTCTTTAGTTCCATCCTGATTTTGCTGTGAACTTCATGATTCGAGAACTTCTGCCACATTGATGGCTGAAGTTGATTTGCTATCTGTCATCCCTTTTGTGTGTATGGAGACTTAGTGAACAAGTCCCCTTTTGTCTCTTGTGCATTTGTTATGTAGTTAACTATAGTTTTATTAGTTTTATAAGAACTGTCAGGTAGTTCTGGTTTTTTCCTCACAATTCTAGAAATCAAACGGCTCCGCTTATGTACCGGAACTGAAAGCTAGAAACCTGTAGAAATGTCAGGCGTCTACTACGTTGGTAGTATGAAGTATTATCTACTTAGGTGATGCAAGAGTTAATGGTTCAACCTTAGTCCCATTAATATTTACCTGAAGTCCTTCCCCCGTTACCGAGTACTGGCCAGGAACATGACTAGCCCCACAAGCAGTACAAGAGTATTTTTAGCAAGCACTAAACATATCGGGATTCCATTTCCAGAATCGGTAAGGCTCCACAGCAATGACATATTGGCAATCTATAAGCAGTAGTCAAATTGTAGGAAGAATTATGGATGTTTTATTGGGAGGGTGACTCGCCCTCACCACACACCGGTTTCATTTTACATGAATTGTGGGGCAAAGGACAAGAACGATTTGAACGCTGCGCTGCTGCAGCGTCACTGGTGACGTGTCCAGCGACATATACTCTGTCCCTGCCACTTAGGGGAAGTGCCTGCGGAAGGTGGTAGGACTTCTCAGAAGTCTTTTTTGGGATGAGGTGCGCTGCCCACGCCTCTCTCTGGCGTGGCTGTGATCCCTCAGAGACTATTTATTACCGGGTACCTACTGTACATCCGTGTCGAGATCACCAGAGGTACAGTGGATATTTCAGTAAATTGTCCAACTCGTTTCCCTTCTTGTGATCGATCCACAAGATGTGAATTCTGACCCGATTTGATTTAGCCAGTTATGTTGTATTCAAGAGGCCGATGAGAGCGGTTGAACTTACGTCATAAGTGCTAAGGCAACGGTACAAACGAACATACCGACTGCTGAAAATGAATTAGCTTACGGGATAGGGAGGAGAAACTCTTGACTTAGGGTAAATTCTAGTGTGTATCTGTCCTCTGGAAGATGTTTGTGTTTCACATTTGTGTGTGGAACTTGGCATCTTAACATATTGTGTTCCTGAGATTTATAACATACATATATACTGTACTGTGTGTATATATATACACACACACATATATATATATATATATATATATATTTTTTTTTTTTTTTTTTTTATTTATTAACAGATATTCATAGGCATAGTTCATTTTCCTATGGATAATGTTACTCTGAGCTGTTATGATATTTGACCGCATCATTACACGTCTTTGCTGTAAATTATTTTAGTGAATAAATCTACAGGGAATGAGAATTTTTAGAAGTAGTTCTTATATATTAAGAAATACTTACACTTTTTGTATTTCTACACCTTTTTTGAGTTTCAATGTAAACTTTTCATTTCATAGCAAGATATACACACACACACACACTATATATATATATATATATATATATATATATATATATATATATATATATATATATATATATATATATATATATATATATATATATGTATAGTATATATGTGTATGTGTGTGCGCCCTCGCGCTTGTGTTTACGATTGCTTTTGCTCGCGATATATCTCTTGCTATGAAAAAAAAAAAATTCAGTAAGACTAGAAAAAGAAATAGGTATATAAAAACTGTATGTATTTATTAATATAAACAAACTATATACATCTGAAAAATTTCTTTACCAGTAGATTTATTCACTAAAACCATGTGGAGCAAAGGCGCGAAGTAATGCGGTCAAATGAAATGTCATAACAGTTCAGAGTAACATCATAGGAAATCGAGCGATACCTATGAACATTTGTTAATATTACGTAACACTTAATATTATCAATCAATTCCAAACCATAAATATGGATGAAAAATTGAATTGTGATGAGGGCCATTAAAATACCGAATTATATTACCGAATATTATCAAATAAAATATGTTTATATAAGGCATCAAGGGGCGAGTATTGGAAGATCCAACTGCGTAAATATTTTGCAGAATTTATTTACATTAGAGAATCATCATTATGACTTATCCCTGTAAATGTGGCTGGATTCTCCCAAATCATTTTGATCTCGGCTGCATTTTTTCTCCCCCGCCATCATTTACTTCATAACTTTTAGAACGAGCCGACATTTTTGAATATATTGTTTCAGAGAGAAAGAGGAAAAAAAATTGATGAATCTGTGTCATAAATATTCTTATATTTATGTTGTTTGATGGCTGATATGATGGACAGCTTATGCCGTGAGTCCAAAATGATTTCCACCCCCCTTCTCTCTCTCTCTCTCTCTCTCTCTCTCTCTCTCTCTCTCTCTCTCTCTCTCTCTCTCTCTCTCTCTCATTTTAGTGTAGGTTCAGTCTTAATATGAACTTTGAGTTTCCTTCTTCCTTTTATTGTACTGATAATTCAAATCGTACAAGAAAGTTAAACGGAAAAAACTATCTCTCTACATATTACCGAAGGATGTATTTAATGATCTTTCCCCGTCCCTTTCATTCTTGTAATATTAAGGTACATGATAATTTTTATATTATAGGCTAAGAAAGGGAAAGAAAAACAAATTCAAATAATTATTAAAGAATAGTAAGATAGGGACTAACGCTAACAAGTGAAGGACAGGGAGCAAATCCGTGGTAATGTCAACTTGAACATGTGTATTATTGGGAAGTGCTCACAGGACTTGACATGGAAGCTTCGTCCTTCAAATCGAAGGCAGGTTTTTGTGCATATCAGTGTACGAAATGGACTTCTCAGCTTTCGTCCAACTTCTGTGGACTTTTTCATCAAAGTCCAAAGTATGGATGTGTTTATATTTATGAATATATACAAAGGAATTCTTTAAAACTTTCATTCAACTCTGTGGACTTTCTCATAAAAGCTCAAGGAGTGACTTGGTACTCAAAAGTAATTATGTATACTTATAAGAATGATAAGGGAGCCAGAATGATTTAAATGGACCATATATTTTTTATGGATATCTTATGAATTATTTCACCCCTATGGGATATAACTTTTGGATGGTTTCATGCTGGTGCGGGTGATGATTACCTCATCTTGTGTATAACTTTTGGATGGTTTCATGCTGGTGGGGGTGATGATTACCTCATCTTGTGTATAACTTTTGGATGGTTTCATGCTGGTGGGGGTGAGGACTACTTCGTCTTGTGTATAACTTTTGGATGGTTTCATGCTGGTTGGGGTGATGATTACCTCATCTTGTGTATAACTTTTGGATGGTTTCATGCTGGTTGGGGTGATGATTACCTCATCTTGTGTATAACTTTTGGATGGTTTCATGCTGGTTGGGGTGATGATTACCTCATCTTGTGTATAACTTTTGGATGGTTTCATGCTGGTGGGGGTGAGGATTACCTCATCTTGTGTAAAACTTCTGGATGGTTTCATGCTGGTGGGGGTGAGGACTACTTCGTCTTGTGTATAACTTTTGGATGGTTTCATGCTGGTGGGGGTTAGGATTACCTCATCTTATGTATAACTTTTGGATGGTTTCATCCTGGCGGGGGTGAGGATTACCTCATCTTGTGTATAACTTTTGGATTGTTTCATGCTGGTGGGGTGAGGATTACCTCGTATTGTGTTATAACTTTTGGATGGTTTCATGCTGGTTGGGGTGAGGATTACCTCATCTTGTGTATAACTTTTGAATGGTTTCATGCTGGTTGGGGTGAGGATTACCTCATCTTGTGTATAACTTTTGGATTGTTTCATGCTGGTGGGGGTGAGGTTTACCTCGTATTGTGTTATAACTTTTGGATGGTTTCATCCTAGTTGGGGTGAGGGTTACCTCCTTTTGTGTATAACTTTTGGATATTTTCATGCTGGTTGGGGTGAGGGTTACCTCCTTTTGTGTATAACTTTTGGATGGTTTCATGCTGGTGGGGGTGAGGATTACTTCGTATTGTGTTATAACTTTTGGATGGTTTCATGCTGGTTGGGGTGAGGATTACCTCATCTTGTGTATAACTTTTGGATGGTTTCATGCTGGTGGGGGTGAGGATTACCTCATCTTGTGTATAACTTTTGGATGGTTTCATGCTGGTTGGGGTGAGGATTACCTCATCTTGTGTATAACTTCTGGATGGTTTCATGCTGGTGGGGGTGAGGATTACCTCATCTTGTGTATAACTTTTGGATGGTTTCATGATGGTGGGGGTGATGACTACTTCGTCTTGTGTATAACTTTTGGATGGTTTCATGCTGGTTGGGTAAAGGATTACCTCATCTTGTGTATAACTTTTAGATGGTTTCATGCTGGTTGGGGTGAGGATTACCTCATCATGTGTATAACTTTTGGATGGTTTCATGCTGGTGGGGGTGAGGATTACCTCGTAATATAACTTTTGGATGGTTTCATGCTGGTGGGGGTGAGGATTACCTCATCTTGTGTATAACTTTTGGATGGTTTCATGCTGATTGGGTGAGGATTACCTCGTATTGTGTTATCATTTTGGATGGTTTCATGCTGGTTGGGGTGAGGATTACCTCATCTTGTGTATAACTTTTGGTTGGTTTCACGCTGGTTGGGGTGAGGATTACCTCGTATTGTGTTATAACATTTGGATGGTTTCATGCTAGTGGGAGTGAGGATTACCTCATAATGTGTTATAACTTATGGTTTCATGCTGGTTGGGGTGAGGATTACCTTGTATTGTGTTATAACTTTTGTATGGTTTCATGCTGGTTGGGGTGAGGATTACCTCATCTTGTGTATAACTTTTGGATGGTTTCATGCTGGTTGGGGTGAGGATTACCTTGTCTTGTGTATAACTTTTGGATGGTTTCATGCTGGTTGGGATGAGGATTACCTCGTCTTGTGTATAACTTTGGATGGTTTCATGCTGGTGGGGTGAGGATTACCTCGTATTGTGTTATAATTTTTGGATGGTTTCATGCTGGTGGGGATAAGGATTACCCCACCTTGTGTATAACTTTTGGATGGTTTCATGCTGGTGGGGGTGAGGATTACCTCCTTTTATGTATAAATATTGTATGGTTTCATGCTGGTGGGGGTGATGACTACTTCGTCTTGTGTATAACTTTTGGATGGTTTCATGCTGGTGGGGTGAGGATTACCTCGTATTGTGTTATAATTTTTGGATGGTTTCATGCTGGTTGGGGTGAGGATTACCTCATCTTGTGTATAACTTTTGAATGGTTTCATGCTGGTTGGCGTGAGGATTACCTCATCTTGTGTATAACTTTTGGATTGTTTCATGCTGGTTGGGGTGAGGATTACCTCATATTGTGTTATAACTTTTGGATGGTTTCATTCTGGTTGGGGTGAGGGTTACCTCCTTTTGTGTATAACTTTTGGATGGTTTCATGCTGGTGGGGGTGAGGGTTACTTCCTCTTGTGTATAACTTTTGGATGGTTTCATGCTGGTGGGTGTGAGGACTACTTCATCTTATGTATAACTTTTGGATGGTTTCATGCTGGTGGGGGTAAGGATTACCTCGTCTTGTGTATAACTTTTGGATGGTTTCATGCTGGTGGGGGTGAGGATTACCTCCTCTTATGTATAACTTTTGGATGGTTTCATGCTAGTGGGGGTAAGGATTACCTCACCTTATGCATAACTTTTGGATGGTTTCATGCTGGTGGGGGTGAGTATTACTTCGTCTTGTGTATAAGTTTTGGATGTTTCATGCTGTTGGGTGTGAGGACTACTTCATCTTATGTATAACTTTTGGATGGTTTCATGCTGGTGGGGGTGAGGGTTACCTCCTCTTGTGTATAACTTTTGTATGTTTTCATGCTGGTGGGGGTGAGGAGTACCTCGTCTTGTGTGTAACTTTTGGATGGTTTCATGCTGGTGGGGGTGAGGGATACTTTATCATATGTATAACTTTTGTATGGTTTCATGCTGGTTGGGCTGAGGATAACCTCATCTTGTGTATAACTTTTGGTTAATTTTATGCTGGTGGGGTGAGGATTACCTCGTCTTGCGTATAACTTTTGAATGGCTTCATGCTGGTGGGGGTGAGGGTTACCTCCTTTTATGTATAACTTTTGGATGGTTTCATGCTGGTTGGGGTGAGGATTACCTCGTCTTGTGTATAACTTTTGGATGGTTTCATCCTGGTGGGGGTGAGGATTACCTCGTCTTGTGTATAACTTTTGGATGGTTTCCTGCTGGTGGGGGTGATGACTACTTCGTCTTGTGTATAACTTTTGGATGGTTTCATGCTAGTGGGGGTGAGGATTACCTTGTCTTTTGTATAACTTTTGGATGGTTTCATGCTGGTGGGGGTGAGGATTACCTCGTCTTTTGTATAACTTTTGGATGGTTTCATGCTGGTGGGGGTGAGGATTACCTCGTCTTGTGTATAACTTTTGGATGGTTTCATGCTGGTGGGGGTGAGGATTACCTCGCCTTGTGTATAACGTTTGGATGGTTTCATTCTTTGGGGGGTGAGGATTACCTCGTCTTGTGTTAAAACTTTTGGATGGCTTCATTCTTTGGGGGGTGAGGATTACCTCGCCTTGTGTATAACGTTTGGATGGTTTCATTCTGTGGGGGGTGAGGATTACCTCATCTTGTGTATAACTTTTGGATGGTTTCATGCTGGTTGGGTGAGGACTACCTCGTGTTATGTATAACATTTGGATGGTTTCATGCTGGGTGGGTGAGGATTACCTCGTCTTATGTATAACTTTTGGATGGTTTCATGCTGATTGGGTGAGAATCACTCGTCTTATGTATAACTTTTAGATGGTTTCATGCTGATTGGGTGAGGATTACTTATCTTATGTATAACTTTTGGATGGTTTCATGCTGATTGGGTGAGGATTACTCGTCTTATGTATAACTTTTGGATGGTTTCATGCTGATTGGGTGAGGATTACTCGTCTTATGTATAACTTTTGGATGGCTTCATGCTGATTGGGTGAGGATTACTCGTCTTTTGTATAACTTTTGGATGGTTTCATGCTGATTAGGTGAGGATTACTCGTCTTATGTATAACTTTTGAATGGTTTCATGCTGGTGAGGGTGAGTGTTACCTCTTCTTGTGTATAACTTTTGGATGGTTTCTTGCTGGTGGGTGTGAGGGTTACCTCGTCTTGTGTATAACTTTTGGATGGTTTCTTGCTGGTGGGGGTGAGGGTTACCTAGTCTTGTGCATAACTTTTGTATGGTTTCATGCTGGTGGGGGTGAGGGTTACCTCGTCTTATGTATAACTTTTGGATGGTTTCATGCTGGTGGGGGTGAGGGTTACCTCGTCTTGTGTATAACTTTTGGATGGTTTCTTGCTGGTTGGGGTGAGGGTTACCTCGTCTTGTGTATAACTTTTGGATGGTTTCATGCTGATGGGGGTGAGGGTTACACCGTCTTATGTATAACCTTTGGATGGTTTCATCCTGTAGGAGCTGAGGATTATGTATTTGATATGATGGTATACACTTTGATGGAGTGTAGCTGATCTCTCTCTCTCTCTCTCTCTCTCTCTCTCTCTCTCTCTCTCTCTCTCTCTCTCTCTCTCTCCTTCAGCTGTGATCAGAAGAGTCTGCTAACAACTAGGTACGTAATTCACCACTTACTTCAGAATCAAGCCGAGCTTTTGAAGAACACGCCTATGCGTGCGCATATTTATTTTGCGAATCTTTTTTTTTTTTTTTGACCAAACTTCACTTAAAATGTTAATCATTTTCTGATAGAATTTTCTACTGTATTTCTGTACGCATGTTAATGGCTGGATATTTCTTTAAGTGAATATGTCTGTGGCCTAAGAAATCATGAAGCCGATGTATTCCAGACTTAAAATTAATTTTGTTGAGTTTATTTCTTACTAATTATTTTCCGAATGAGTATGCTTATGATTTATTATTCATCAGAGTAAATATGCTTAATTTAAGTGCAAGGAAATATGCTTATGAGTGGCTGTTCCTTTGTAGTTAATATATTTATGACTAAATATTTGCTTGAGTAAACTTACAACTGACCGAGTCTTTAAGTGAACTGCTTATTTATTAGTTTACGCTAATTTATGACTGAAGGATCCTTTAAGTAAATATGCTTATTTTTTTTAGTTAGGTTTTTTTATGACTGAATACTTCTTTTGAGTGCATATTTTTGTTAGTGAATATATCTATATATTCATTACTGAATATTCTGAAGTGAATACAGTCAAGACTGAACATTTTCCTAAGGGAATATAACTAAATATTTTCGTCTATATGAGCACAATATACTTTTGAATGCAGATGTTCATCACTCAGTTTTCTCAGTCCTTTAAGCAGGTTTATTACGACTGACGATACTTTTGAGTGAATATATTTATTCCTTGAAGGAAAGGTGTTCATAAGTGAGCAATTGGCCAAATGTATGTTGAGTGATCCTAACGGAGATGGAACAGTTCTTTAAATAAATATACTTATAAATCTGCTCATAAATGACTGCGTCTGTGGAAAAGCTCTTCCGAGCGTTGATGAGTGTTCGTGAGTATTCGGGAATACTTTCCCCCCTCACCCTCACCCCCAGGGCACATGCATGAGTGAGTATTACACTGGAGTGTTAACATCGGCCACCGCAAACACTCTTATATTAATAACTACCTCCTCTAATTGACCGTGGACATGACACTCGCGTCACACGTCAATACTCTCTCTCTCTCTCTCTCTCTCTCTCTCTCTCTCTCTCTCTCTCTCTCTCTCGTTCAGGCCCCTGTGGTGCAGTGGTAGGTCGCTCGGTTCGCAGACCGAGGAACCTTCTTTCGGTTTCTGGTGTAAGTAGTGAATGAGTCACCCTAGTTGCAAGTCGACTGTTGTAGGCCGCAGCAGCGCGTGAGGGATGGGAGAGAGAGAGAGAGAGAGAGAGAGAGAGAGAGAGAGAGAGAGAGAGATAGGAAAAATGTTTTTATACGTGAGTCATAATTGCTTCATCAAATGTATACCGTCATCACATCCTCTATAACCGGGAGGACCTCGTCGAGGTAATCCTCATATTTCATGAAACCCCGGCCAGGTCTCGGCAAAAAGTGATAATCATAATATTAAAATATCCATTCTGAAATCAGGAGGGCCTCGACGAAGTAATCCTGAGAGTTCC
>NC_089766.1:26561164-26563664 GCF_040412425.1 Macrobrachium rosenbergii | reverse complement strand
ATATATATTCATTTATATATATATTTATATAATGTATAAATTTTGGGAAAAGTAAGAAGTGAAAAGGTAACCTTATTACAATGAGAGAGAGAGAGAGAGAGAGAGAGAGAGAGAGAGAGGTGAGCCGAGGAGTGCGTGGGGTCCTCAGAGGATCGAGGGAGTATTAGTTCCAATCAGAGGAGAAAGAAACTTGTTGTTTTCTTTAATGAATGGAGGTTTGAATGAGGTTGTTAGGCGAGGCATTTGGAAACCGGAGACCTTTTAACAACCCCCTTTACCATAAGCAGTTGGTTCCGGTTACAAGGAGAGCTGGAGTTGGGCCGGGGTGGGGGTTGTGGATGTCGGAGGGTGGGTAAGGGGGAGGAGAGAAGGCAGAGGATAGAAAAGTGGGGCTGGATAGGAAGGTGAACACGGGGTTAAGAGATCACTTGCCTAATTGACGGCCCTCGGCCCCGTGTGGTATTGGTTGCCTTGATTATTATGTATAATGTTCTCCATTTTGATTCTTTTAGCGCGGCGGATGGGGTGTTTGGGAGGGGGGGTGGGGTTCCTTTAGGAAGTTTTAGCACTGAATGTCGCTCTGTTGGATGCAGGGTGGTAAGGTTACATTTTTTTATAGGCCTTATATTAGCATTTATATCTGACCACACTTATGGGCATTTATATGCCTCCTTTGGGCAAGGGTTCGTGCTGGCGTAAGGCCTGCTGTATCCAAAGGAACTTAGCATCAGCAATGACCTGTGTTCATTCGCGGTTATCATTGTCACTCAAAATGTTTATTTTCCTGGTTTTTGAAGCGATGACTTCCTCCCGTAGACCTTTTCATACAGACGACGTTCGCGATTTATGGCTTCTTCTCAAGCACGGGAAAGAAATATGAATAGACCTTCTGCTGCCCTGCCACAAGGGCCACTTTGAAATGATATCGAAATATTTGTTGGGGCAATTCCCGTCCTTCTGTGTGGATGGCGCAAAGACGGCATTGGCTTGGCGTCCTTAGGCCTTGAATTAGGAACAAGGTGTTGTTCGCTGCTTTACAAGTCATTTATATGCGACGCTGAAGGTTTCGTTGTCTGTGCGTCGATTTGTTATTTATGCCGCATTTCTCGGTCGGAAAATGTTGCATTTCTCTCTCTCTCTCTCTCTCTCTCTCTCTCTCTCTCTCTCTCTCTCTCTGCTGGTGTTCTAGGTCAAGCGGGTTATATGCCAGTATGGGCTCTTGCTCATAAAGCAACCTGTAGCGGGCTTGCTTTCGGATTTGTCAGTTCTGCGATCTGTCCAATCTTGTATTCCTTTTCTTTCCTTCGTTCGTGGAATTTGAAATGTTCGCAAGGCGCAGTTAAGCTCTCTTTGTCATCGCTGTATATGTCTCCTTACACACACACACACATATACATACATACATACACACATATATATATACATAGTTAAAAATGGTCCATAAAAACGCTGTTTACACGACAAAAACATATATTGGACTTCTGTATTCGTAATCACCAGTAATCATGAATCCAGAATTTTTTTTATTGGGAATGTATGGTTTTGTCGTGTATACAGCTTTTTTATGGACCTTTTTTAACTTCATAGAATACTGCTAAATTACAGTAATAGATATTCTTATATATATATATATGTATATATATATATATATATATATATATATATATATATATATATATATATATATATATATATATATATACGGGGTGTAACGAGTGTATTCAAATATTTTAGGAAATGAAAGAAAAAGTCATTCTGAGGAGAAAATGTTCTGTAAACATATGCATTTTAATGTTTCGTTTGTCGGTGAGGTGAATTTTTAAAATTCTGTTATTATTAAACGGGCAAGTAAGATGGCATATGGGATGTCGGAGTGAATAGTCAGGGTTAAAGGGGGCGGCGGGAGAGATGGAGCTGATCAGTTCACTTGTTACTCTGAACAGTGTCGGTTTTCCACCAAGATAAGTGAGCGTGTCCTGGTTACAAGTGTCAAATTTTGGATTCATTTAGAGAGCACGACACTGGAGACAATGCCTTACCGTTCCAGTAATGTGGAATATGCAGATAAAATGTTTATTTATGGGTTTTGCAACATTTCCATTTCTAGGTTACACGGTTGTGAACTCCACCGTTATACAAAAGAGAAACTCGGCGATTAGGCCGATGTGAATAAAATACCTCCAAATCAAATGTATTCTTTAGACACTGAACAAAGGGAAAAAATGCATGCATCATTGAAACCTCCCTCTCCGTCAGTGTTATTCACTGGACTCCGATAAAGGAAAGAAAAGCAAGCCTAATGCAATCTCCTCTCCATCAAAGATAGGCCTATTCATTAAACACCGATCAAAGATTTAAGACGTATTATCAAAAATCTCTCCTTCTCCATCAGAAGTATTCATCACACACCAGTCAAAGGAGAAAAAAAAAACGCACCTATGAAAATGCTTGAAAAGAATTAAAAAGAATGGGAACAGTATGGAAAATTAACGTTCTTCAT
>NC_089766.1:26543664-26553664 GCF_040412425.1 Macrobrachium rosenbergii | reverse complement strand
TATATATATAAACATCATTTGATATTGAAAACATCATTTACCTCCTCGGGATATTTTAACCTAAAGGGAATTATAACTGCTAAGTGCATCTGCCCCGAACTTATCAATTAGAATCCCTCGTGGGTGCAAGTTTTTCCGACGTATTGTGGATTCGATATAGAATAGTGTTTGTAGCTTAATATTCGTGAAAGTATATAGACTTACATATACTGTATATATACACATATATATACGAATTTTTATTGCATCACCGTGACAGTTTTTTATATTCACAAAAATTAAGTTATAAATGCCGTTTAATATCCAGCCTGGTGGTAAAAACACTCCCACTGAAGTCTGGGGTTGTTGCTGTCGCCGCACTGACTCCCCAAGTGCCTCGCCACTTACCAGTCATCATTCCCCTGCGGCATTATTCCTGAGGTAGAACGAATGGGATGCTGAACGACATTTGTAGATCAGTGCTCAATAAATATTATATATATATGAATATATATATATATATATATATATATATATATATATATATATATATATATATATGAGAGCGCCTAGTTTACGTTGACGCGGGTGTCGTCTGTTTTCTAGTCGCGGATATACGAAATCGGTACTAAAATGATAAACCATAACTAACCAACCTAACCTAACCTATGTGGCGTGCCCTTACCTAGCCGGGGAGGCTTCGCCCCTGGGCCCCAGAAAGATAGAACTTGGCGTTTCGTGTGGAACTACTTACCTTGGCGGATACCTTGGCGGACGGAACAAACGGCGTTACGTGGCGTCAACGTAAACTGCAAACTATATAGCCTATATGTATATGTATAATAAAAATCTGAGCGGGTCTGATCTTGTTTGTCCTCCCTGGGCGACAGTAGGGAGACATGACACAGCCACCCACCCCTGCAAACCAGTTTGTTCACCCCGGGTGGGGGCGGGGTAGGTAGGGAAATGGGAGGGTAGGGGAGACATCCACCCTCCCCTGCAAACCTGTTTCTCCACGCAGGTGGGGGCGGGGTAGGATGTGATCGGGAGGGTATAGATGCGTATAACAAGCTATATATCTTCTTCTTCTTTTTCTTTTAACGTGCTTTTATATATATATATATATATATATATATATATATATATATATATATATATATATATATATATGTGTGTGTGTGTGTGTGTGTGTGTGTGTGTAAGGTGTGTGATTGTGTCCAGAGCGGCCAGGAGGCGATGTGCATCAGAAGTGCGGCCTGAGAACCCTACAGAGCTGTCCAAGGGCAAAATCAATGAGCATGAAATTTGAAGACTAATTCGTTAGTCACTTCACTTAAGAGTCCGGGCTGACCCAGCAATAAACCCGAAGGGAAACACAATAGCCCCTTTTGGGAATCCTCTTCCCAGACAATGGCGCCCGTGACAGCCTAAACCCCCGTCCTGCTGAGCTACCAGGAAGCTGAAGGACTGAAGGACCTTTCCTAGGATGTGCACTGCTTCGCGCAGGACTTTTTCAACGAGTTGGAGGGTCGTCGCTGCTGTTCCAAGTCTTTGGTTCCGGTTTTTCGCTACTTTCCTCTCTCTCTCTCTCTCTCTCTCTCTCTCTCTCTCTCTCTCTCTCTCTCTCTCTGGCTAACTGGCTAACAGCAGAGGGGACCTGTGTTCGATCCTTGAGACAGTCAAAGGAAGGAACGGTTCGGGTGTTGTCTTTATGACATCACGTAAATCTCTTTTTGCCTTAGCAGTGCATTGTAAATGGTCGTTAGTCGACTATGGCCTTGACAAGGTAATTCTGACCCCACCGTGCAGAAAGTATTCATTTGTTAACCTCCCCTCCCTTCTCTCTCTCTCTCTCTCTCTCTCTCTCTGTGCACGAGCGTCATACGATTTAAGATCCAGAAGGAATGCGATAGATAGATAAAATGTAATTTAAGATACTGGTACTGCGCAGAAATTTCAACGATCTGCATCAGCGTAAGAACTGTGCAAGTTCTCGATTTCCCGAGTTCCTTCCTTCCTTCCTTCCTTCCATCCATCCTAGGTCTGGCTGATTTGCTATCGTTGACCAAGAAGAGTCTGTTCACACCTTCTCACGTTCCCTTTTTTTAGTGAGAATTAGAACTTCTTTACTGGTGCCATGTTCTATAATCTTCCACTCTTTGAAAGGCGACCCCCACTCTTTTTTTCCGGCTTTGTTCGGACCTGGGGAAAGGCAGAACAGCAGTGCAACCAATCCTTACTGATAAAGGAAAAAATGACGGTGATTGAAAGTTCATTATAGGGTCGCTTGAGTTTCCAGAGCACCCTGGCTGCGGCCATCCAAATTCGATTAACCACCAGGCACATAATACATTTCTTAGATCAACAGTTGCGCTATGGATTTTTACGAAACGGCTAAGCAACAGCAAAAACCTTCTGTTGATCAATGAACTATTAAATATATTCTCTTAATAATGACACTTTTTAAAGCGTATTTTTACTAATACAAATTTTTTATTTCCTTAACAGGTATGTGAGAGGGCCTCCATTTGCAGTTCTTATTCCCTGGTAAGAGCTTTTTCGCTTTATGTCTCTTTTGGTGAGGTATTGGAGCGGATTCAGTGACAGTATTTCCACGCCTTTTCATTGGTACTCTCGTTTCTGTTTTTTATGATTACTACTATTCATATTTTCTATCAGCAGGTGTGTATCTAAATTTTGTGTATTGTGTTGTTTCTACAATGCCTGTCTCTTGTGTGTCAAAAATGTTCACACTTTGCTGCTTCGCACATCTTCACAGAAGGCTCATGAGCAGTGTGTGGAGCCCCTCCAGCCCACATTGTGCCATTCGCCAACACTAAGAGGGTTTGTCTTGTTACCTGTCCGTTAAATGACGTGACTTCTACCAAATGTATCTAATCATTTTCATCTTTCAAATATCAGCTTAGTTGATTATTCGTATGTCCCCCTTTCCTCCCTTCTCTCGTTTTAAGCATTTTTCTCTCATCCCCTTTATGCTGCCTGGCCTCTCTCCCCCTTCTTCATCTCTCCTCCGTCTCTTCTCTTTCCTCTTGCCTCCTCCGTTCCCACTCATTTGCCTTCCTAAGGTATTAAAACTTGCTCCCATTAAACCAGATTTTGAAATTGGCCTTCGATAATGACTCAAAAGCTCCCCATAACAGAAATCCCCTTTGGGCTGCAGGTAT
The DNA here is from genome assembly GCF_040412425.1 of Macrobrachium rosenbergii. Taxonomy (NCBI): domain Eukaryota; kingdom Metazoa; phylum Arthropoda; class Malacostraca; order Decapoda; family Palaemonidae; genus Macrobrachium; species Macrobrachium rosenbergii. The sequence continues at coordinate 26,550,500 of NC_089766.1, read as the reverse complement.
TAGACTGAGAGAGAGAGAGAGAGAGAGAGAGAGAGAGAGAGAGAGAGAGAGAGAGAGCTGAAAGAGAGAGCTGAAATCGTTTAATACATGCTATGCTTTCATACGTACATGTCAAGAAACCTGTAGATATATTCTTTGAGAGAGAGAGAGAGAGAGAGAGAGAGAGAGAGTTGAGAGAGAGAGAGAGAGAGAGAGAGAGAGAAATGAATGTCTACAACTTTTAATGCACTCTTCATACGTACATGCTGCAAAACAAGTTGCGTTATTCTAAGAGAGAGAGAGAGAGAGAGAGAGAGAGAGAGAGAGAGAGAGAGAGAGAGAGAGAGAGAAACTTTATTAAACAAGACGAAAACAAAAAAGAAAAAACCTCCGAGAAAATTCCACCTACACCGTAAACATCACAGTTACGATCCTTTACATAAATGAACGGAGTTCGCTTGTGAAAGTGATCAAAAAGTTAAGAGCTTCAGTCAGAGAGAGAGAGAGAGAGAGAGAGAGAGAGAGAGAGAGAGAGAGAGAGAGAGAGAGAGAGAGCGAGCATCATCCCCAGTCTTAAACCCTGATAGAAAAAATTCCAAAAGATTTTTTTTAATACTTATCTCGAATAGCTTTCTTTCAACTTATGTAATCTTGAGTCAGGATTTTTTCGTCCCCTTTTGTAATATAAACGTTCGGGTCTTAACGAAAACTTTTTTTTTTTTTTGCGTTTTCTTAATGAGCGAAATTTCAAAAAAGGAAGAGTCAATTTCTTCTCTCTTTTTTTAATTCCCTTTGGGAATCGCTTTGCGCACAGTTTTATGTTACTTTATTGTTAATGTTTCTTGCTTTTATTTTTAGGCAAGAACCTAAACGCATCTAAATGCCTTGTTTAATTCTTATTTTTTTATATTTAAACATGTAAATAGCTCTCTCTCTCTCTCTCTCTCTCTCTCTCTCTCTCTCTCTCTCTCTCTCTCTCTATATATATATATATATATATATATATATATATATATATATATATATATATATATATATATATGCATACATACGCACATGTGCCTGCGCGTGTATGAATTTATTTTGACTACATTAATGTGGTTATCCATCATATTGTCCGCAGTGTTTGCCTCATGTATTGAAATTATTTACATGTTTTTCAAAAGTGAATAAGAGAGAGAGGATCCGATAGATTCCGCTTTTTGAAGATGAAATATGGTCCTCAGACTCATTAAGACGATTGGTTCATCAGAGCTTCATTAGGGAGTGAGGGCTGTTGACATGGAATCTTTCTTGCCAAGTGCCCAGTGGGAGGCGTAGCTATACTTTTACCTGGGGGCACAGCTATGCCGTGCATGGTGGTTGGTGTCATGGGCATAACCAGTGTCTAGAAAATGTGGCTCCCGAACTAGAGCCCCCAGTTGGGCTAGGATGCTTATGCGAGGTTATGAGAAATAGCATCAATAACTGGTAATCCCCATGGTGCATTCATTCAAACCTTCACAAAAACTGCCGTGTATCTAAACTGTTTCCAGTTACTGGGGTAGGATTGTGAAAGTTCTACAGCATATATGTTATTTATTCTAATGAATGATTTTGTATGTACTTATATATTTTATGTATGAAGTGCAATTATGAGTGCGATCTAAATTATTAGAGCTGACATTTGTTCAGTAAGTTTAATTGATTTAATGTTTTCATCATTTGCTTGTAGATGTGAATGCATACCTGCTTGGTAGTATGTATTGTGTTCAGATTTTCGTACGAGAGAGAGAGAGAGAGAGAGAGAGAGAGAGAGAGAGAGAGAGAGAGAGAGAGAGATCCATATACTGTGGATGTATACGCATGCATACATATGGTAGGTCTTCGTATATATGCATGTATGTATGTATGTATGTCTGTATGTCTGTATGTATGTATATATATATATATATATATATATATATATATATATATATATATATATATATATATATATATATATATATATATATATAGATATATATATATATAGAGACAGAGACAGAGAGAGAGTGAGAGAGAGAGACAGAGAGAGAGAGATCGCCACCTCTGGCGTCTTTTGGTCTTGCACCCCATTGCCTCCGTACCATACGCGTAGTGAATCATCGCCCTCATCATGATAATGTTCAAGAGGGAACGTTAAATCGTCCAGATAACGCCGTGAGAGTAGCTTCCCTTCCCCCGATTCCTGTTTGCTGTGAAATGTGAATTATTATTATGCATTGCATATCTTCATGCAGAGAGAGAGAGAGAGAGAAGAGAGAGAGAGAGAGAGAGCGTTTGCACTGGAATAATGACGGGAGTAGTTCGTTGCTGATTGTGGGATCTTATTATTTTCTTTATTTCAGTCATGTTAGTGATATCTGATATAGTACAAAGGATTGTAACCGTACTGTAGAAGCTTGGGAACATGGAAGAGAGTCGAGAGTTTCAGTTTTATAGAGCATCATTGAGAAAAATTATAATATTAGAAATGACATTATTTTTACCTACTAATTGTGCAACGAGGAACCTTGCTCTACGACTTACGGTTTTAGAGGAAAAAGATCCAGACTTATTATACTCTTATCATAATTTTCTTTGCAATTCCTTCCTTGGGTGCACTTTGGATGATGGATCTGCTTTTCAAATCATGTAAACAAACTTCTGTACTTTTTGAATTCTGTCTCTGTGACCATATTAAACTGTTTTCATTGTCACTGTCCTGTACTGTATACTGAATGAAAATAACTCCTTTAAGAAAGAACACGATTACTTGGGCGAGATCAGCTTTGTACAGTAGCAGTGACATCCCAAAAAACACTTGAAACCATCAGTTTGCGTGTACCGTCTAACAGGCAATGTCAGCTTTTCATTTTAATCTGTCTGTTGTAATCTTATATAAAATTTGTATAATTCTTTGAACTCCTTTGCAAAATTGATTACATTTAAAGTGTCCTCTAGTCTGTTATTTTCCTATGTAGCCTGAAATCAATGCTATCGTAAGATCTGATAATCTTGTAAATAATAAGAAACCTTTTCCTTCGCTTGCTTTCCGAGTTCCGGTAGGAGTGAGGCTGCTCTCTTGATGTGCCTGAACCCGATGTACGAATGAAGCTGTTGATATTAAATGTAGTCTTACACAAAATAGTTCAGCGAAATCATTTCACATCTCTTCTAATCGATATTTGGCCCATAACATCTGTGGAACTTTCATGAACTTAACTGTACTGTGTAGTTCATAAAACCACTGTTTTCTTGGTGTAACGATTCACTCACACACACGCACACACGCACAGTCTGGGAGTGTGTCATAAAGCGGTGAGTTGGGATGTGGTAGAATCGCTTGTGGTTCCCCTCCAATGTATCGCAGTGGTTAGGGATTGTTAGAGACACAAGGGTTGTTTTATTATTGCAAGGGCTCTCAAGACCTGTTAACGGAAGAAGAGACGTTTATTTTTATCCTTGACTCTCTCTCTCTCTCTCTCTCTCTCTCTCTCTCTCTCTCTCTCTCTCCTATATATATATATATATATATATATATATATATATATATATATATATATATATATATATATATATATATATATATATGTACCTGTTATCCAGTGGCTATTAAGCCTGCCGGAGCACCGAGATCAATCTCACCAAGTTGATAAATGGATGATATATGAATAGATAAATAGATGCAATGAGTTTTTTTACCATAAGAACTTACTTTAATGTCGATAGACGAACAGAAAATAGAAAAATTGACTTTTGAATTCATTCATTCATTCCATTTTACTCTGTATGCTCCTTCTTCCGCTAAGAGCGCGCTGCTCTTAGCATCAGCAGCGTCGGAGATAATGTTTGATCTCTGGACCTTGTGAAGTCGTCGTAAATGTGGCGGTAAGACCCAACTTCTGGGCGGTAAAGACCCTCCCAGGACCTCTAACTTACTCCCCCAACACTAGGAGCCTTTCCTCGCTTCTCTCTCTCTCTCTCTCTCTCTCTCTCTCTCTCTCTCTCTCTTCTTCTTCTTCTTCTTCTTGTCTCCCTCACTGTTCTGTTCCCTCTCAATTCTCATCGTCCACCTCCTCTGCCCTTTTTTGTCGTTTTCTTCTTCCTGCTACTCCATGCCTTTCCTTCTTCATTTGTCTTCTTCCTCTCTCTTCTCTTTCCTGTACTTCCGTCTTATTTCTTGTCGTCTTCCTCTTAACTCTTATTTTTTCTCTTCCTCTTCGTCCACGTTTTTGGTTTCTCTCTCCCGTCTTCTTTTTCCTCTCTCCTTCGTTGTTGTAATTTAATTCCTCTTCTCTCTTAGGACAGGAAGAGGTAATAGCAGTAGGGCCAGATAAAAACGAAGATGAGGAAGAAAAACAAATCTTTATGATCAAAACTTCTTTTTATTCTCTCTCTCTCTCTCTCTCTCTCTCTCTCTCTCTCTCTCTCTCTCTTTGTGATTAAGAAGGAAAGGAAATAAAGTAAAGCTTTATGGGCAAAATGGCAATAAACGAAGGGAATGAAAAGGGAACGACAGAGGAAGAACGAAGGGGGGAAGGGAATGCTTGATGGAATGTAGAAGAGAATGTGACCAAGAAGAATATGACGGAAAGACTCAGAGAACAAAGAACAGAAAGGGAAAGATGAGAGAGAGAGAGAGAGAGAGAGAGAGTTGCGCTTCAATGAGGAAAGGGCAATTAAATGGACGAGAGTGTAAAGTGAGGAAGTCAGTGAGGAAAGTATGACGAGTTTCATTGAGGAAGAGGCATTGAATGAGGGAAAATGAGAAGGGGGTGTGAGACACTCTACGGGATGTGTACATAATATTTCAATATTTCAGTCCTTTTATTTACAAATAATACAATGGTTCATAATTTTGGATGTGATGGCACAATATCCATCTCATTTACCCCATGGTTAGCTAAAACTGTAAGAGACTGCTTCCAGTTTATGTGGAAACTGCCTCTTTCAAGATTTAACTTTTTAATAAAAATTATCATTTTAACTTATGCTGGGGCTAATTCCAGTCGTCAGTATTTACTTCATACGCCCTATTGCAGCTTTCATTGTTCTCTGTATATTTCTTGTTATCAGGTTTCGTGTACCGCCAGTTAATAGCTCTCTCTCTCTCTCTCTCTCTCTCTCTCTCTCTCTCTCTCTCTCTCTCTCTCTCTCTCTCTCTCTCTCTCTCTCTCCGTAAATCAGTGTATATATATATACATATATTATATATATATATATGTATATATATATATATATATATATATATATATATATATATATATATATATATATATATATATATATATATATGCAGGCTTAAGTAAGAAGGACAAGTAAATCTTCAAAAACACTGAAAGAATAAAAGACATGTTGATATTTATCAGTTATTGATATACCCTGCCCTAAACTCTTTATTGCACTCCCCTCCCCCACCCGCCCACCCAACATCCGTCATATCTTCTTCTTTTTCTTTTTCTTCTTGTGCTGCGTCTCTTCATGGCTCCCAGAGGGACTCTTGGCCCTCTCTTCATTTTGTAGTCTAATTTGATTGTTTTTACCCAGCCAGTCATGGAAGCCTCCTCCCCCTCCCCTTCCTCCACCCCACCCCTACCCTCACCCCCTTTTTCCTCACTCTCTTTCCCTTTAGGCATTCCCTCTGCTGTATGTTGGAGATGCTTGCTCTCTGTGGCAGCGTCGATTCGTTTCAGAAGTCTCTCAGTGATGCACCGATTTTCTTTATAAAGATTGGCACTGTTAGTAGAAGATGGTTATTATTATTATTATTATTATTATTATTATTATTATTATTATTATTATTAGAGTCAAGAGCAGAGGTAGTACTTAGTATCTCTGAGCTTACCTGTATAAGTTGTTGGTCTTATTTTAACCAACTAATACATTGTTACAACTACTACTACAGCTACTACTGCACCTAATAATAGTAATAATAATATAATAATAATAACTTTCTCTTATTTATTAAGTTCCCACAAAGCTAACAAGGAAAATAGGGAGAATTACAGAAAACCAATTTGTAGACATTCCAGATGTTTAATCAAAATAATCTGTCATCACTGATTTATTCAATTCATCTCATTGTTCTTAATTTTATCGTGTTTTGTCTAGAATGTAAAACCTTTCCGAAGCTGAAGTTTATATTATTATCGATTGTTAGTTTGTTCTTTATGGCTTCCGAAGATCTCGTAAAATTTGATAACATCTTCATTCTTTTGTTATTAATGTACATCATGGGCTTCTGGGCCTCCAGTTTGTGCCTATTATTTATATTCAATGTTTGATCTTTTTGTCCGCATGAGTAATGATGATAATAATGATAAAATTCATTTACTACAAAAGAAGATAGGCTTTGAAGATAATATTATTTTTCAACTCTAAGCTTTATATCCTTGAAATGGGGGCCTATAGAGATAGGGGTTTAGCCTTGCAGATCTTATTAACAAGTCTTTTAGAATGAGGGTGGTAGCCCCGTGTCTTTTTCCGCAATGCTTGCTACCCACTGCTGTTCACTAACCACCGGTTACGAAAGCCACTGCCTGGGCTACTAGAGGTGCAGTGGATTTTTCGGGAAGAAATAACAATAAAAGATGAAGAAGAGAAGGCAGCGGGATCTCTGCAGGAGGTTTGGGAGAAAAGAAAAGTGTTTAGGGAAGCGTCGTAAGCCTGGCAGGGGCGTCGGAATTGATTGTGACAACAACTACTGAAATTCCTGCAAACCGCTTAAATTATTTTGTATTAGGCCGGATGCGTTGATTTCCTCGGAAGACTCAGAAATCCAGTTTAGTACCTTGGAAAAAATATGAAAATAAATACATTTCTATTCTGAAATTTCTTAAGATCCGGGTTGACAG
>NC_089766.1:26528664-26533664 GCF_040412425.1 Macrobrachium rosenbergii | reverse complement strand
TTTTTTTTTTCTTTTTATATCTCGCCGGTGTTCGATTAAGTAGAAAATAAAGACTGAAGACAGACGGAGGTCGCTTCGCCCTTGCCAGTCCAACGGACGGACGACCGCTCGCTTCTTAGGTCAACCTTTTAGAGGTAAGGAATTCGGAACTATGGTCTGCCTCTTTTTCGGAGCAGACGGTAAATATTTACAGCCAGCATCATTCCAGCTAAATGTAACTGGTGGAGGCGCATCTGCTCACCACCCAACAAAGGGTACGCCAAATGCATCGGCCGGTCAGTCACAAGTAGGACAGAAGCTTCTGTGGTATCGGCTGCGGATAATTATCGTCGACTTAGAAAAAGTTTTAAGTCTAAATAAAAGTTTATCCCAAGTTGGGATGATGTTGAGTATTGCAGCCTTCTGTTTGCGAGTGTTATAAGAACACTTAGTCATTGCCAGGTTATGATGTGAAATACTTATCTCACGAGAAATTAACGTCCAATTGAGATGGATAAAGCAACACTCACCTAAGGTCTATCATCCGTAGGAGGACATCAATAAATGGTTTTATCAAGGAGGATGAAATTCCGTTGTATATATTTCGTGTAATCTTGTTACCAAAAGACAGACACACAGACAAAACCAAAAGCATAACAGCTATGGCGGAGTTAGATCAACGGCTTACCATCTGCAAAGTCAGCTGAAGTGTGCAAACGGAACTTTATTATTATTAGGTCTATAAGAAAATAACATATGCAAGAAGAAACAGTGGAACAAAAAATAATTATAAATTATAATTGTGTTAGAAGTTTTTCAGCAGAAAATACGTCAAATGAAGCAAAATATGATAACAGAGAGAGAGAGAGAGAGAGAGAGAGAGAGGTTATTTAACGTGGTGTTTAGAAGACCCCGCCGTCATCTAGTGGTCTGGGCAGCAGTTTTCTTGTTTAAATCTCGCGAATTATTGTTGATAAAATCTCCCCGAGATTGCATGTCCAAAAAATTACAAACGTCCCTTTTAAATTGCAAAGGGGAGGAAGGACCCACATACCAAGCATGGACTTTTGTTTTGAGGAAGGGGGGTTGGGACGGGAGGGGCCAAGGGGTCAGAAGGTGAAAAAGCAATGAAGGAAGTAGGCTAAACAATAGAGAGGTTAAAAGTGGGTGACGTGCAATACGGAATGAATGTAGAAATATAAGAAAAAGGGAAAGGTAAGATGTTCGAAAGGAAAAGGATATAGATGGAGGAAAGGTGAGGGAATAGACAGTAGGAAAAAAAAAAACTGGAAGATGCAGCTGGAAATAAAGTTAGGACACTAAAACGAAGGGAAAAGGAAGTTCTACTGAAATGGGGTTAACAGGAAGAACAGATAAACGGGAAAAGAAAATAAAAGAGAGAAACAACAAGGAATAAGAGAACATTACGGTTACAAAGTGTGAGATAGGGAATTATTAGAATATATAAATTTTATATGAAATGTGGAATCAAAACAGAACTTAGAAACAAGACACCAGAATACTTAGTAATGAAAAGAATTATGATCAGTAAGAGGATTAAAAGTATACAGTAACAGTATAGCCTAGAAGTAGGCTGGAAAGGAGAAAAGAGCGAGAGGGGAAAAGAAGAACATCGGAAACTAAAGTATTCATAACAGAAATACTGGGGAGTAGAATTGAGAATTTGGTATGGGAGAACTAACAAGATTTTTTCTCCAGCTTTAGAGAAAAGGTGAGAGAATAGAAAAGGAAGAGAAGAGAAAGACGGAGAAGGAATAAGAAGGAAAGCACGAGCCCCCGAGAATGTTTCCTAGACAATTAAACGTTTCCCGAGATTAAGACGAGATGAAAAGGTTATAAAATTAAGAAATGGCCACAGTAAGACCTCCTTTCATTATAACTTGGGCGGCCGGAAGAGAGAGAGGGGGGATTTCCTCCTAATGAAAAGTACCGAAGGTTTAAGGCTGGATTCAAGAGGACCTCGTTTTGGGGATCTCGGCACAAGGACAACCACGGAGACTTTTCTCTCTTTTTTGGGGGGTGGGGGTGGGGAGGGGTGGGGTTGGGGTCCATAAATGACCACCCTTCTCCATGCAATGATGATAACCCCTCTGGCTACCAGACCACGCCTGATGGAATGTAAGTAATTATCGTACGTGTTTGATATAAAACGACCTCTTAGCATTCTTACTGTATGTACAAAGTAGTGAAGAGGACCCGCATGATTGGATCGCGTGGGGGCATTGTCTGCAAGGCAGAAGGCAGAGTGGCTTTCGGGGCGGGTTGGAACTTCGTGTTCGAGGTGACTTGCAAGTGGCAGTGAGCCACAGTTAAGTATACCTTAGTTTTACCATACCACTGAGCTGATTAACAGCTCTCCTATGGCTGGCCCAAAGGATTAGACTTATTTTACGTGGCTAAGAACCAATTGGTTACTTAGCAACGGGACCTACAGCTTATTGTGGAATCCGAACCACATTATAGCGAGAAATGAATTTCTATCACCAGAAATAAATTCCTCTAACTCTTCATCAGCCGGCCGCGGGAATTGAACTCCGGCCCATCGAGTGACAGTCTGAAGCTCAACCGGCTCGGCCAACAAAGGGCTAGTGAGCCACAGTGAAACTAAGCGGTCAGTGCAGGGGGGTCCGTGGGCATCAGTTATCGTCTTGAGGCCTCCATCACCATGACTGGATATTAGAATGAACGTTGACGCTCATCGGCTATATTTACAGATTTGAAGAAGACGGAATGGAGACTGTTTGGTTGATGAACTAGTTCAGCCAAGCAGCGTCGCAGCAGAGGAGTGAAGAGGTTAATGATGAATGATTAAACATCCAACTTTTTCTGGAATGTGAAGACTTTAGTAAATGTGCTTTGGTAAGCAAAAACACAGCAAGAGAGAAACTTCGACAACTGTCGCTCGTCTTAAAGCCGTTTGTAAAATAGCCGTGACACATTTGGTATGCTGTGACTTCTGCTGGTGATGATGGTGACTATCATAAATAGTCAGGCCTTTCTAAGATTCAAGAATCGTCGGCTACTACTGGCGACTGTTAAGCAATTAATATATAGTGATTCAGTGATGAAAAGTGTACGGTTTGCTAGGTCCTGGGATCGCTCTTTGCTTACTGACCACCAGTTCACCCAGCTAGCAACTTCATCCATGAAGAATTCCTGAGAAACAGAAATATTTTACTTTTCTGGCGCCACTCTCTTCCAAGGGGAAAAGGGCTTATGGTAACAAAACATTTACACATGCGCGCGCGCGTGTGTGTGTGTGTGTGTGTGTGTGTGCGCGTGTGTATATATATTATATTTATATATACATACATACTTATGTGTGTATATATATATATATATAATTATATATATATATACATACATATATATAATGTACAATATATATATATATATATATATATATATATATATATATATATATATATATATATATATATATATATATATATATATATATATATACATATACTTGTGTGTCTGTGTGTGTGTATTTAGTTAGTTCATGTACAGAAGTTAGTTCCGTTCTCCATTCTGTGTCTCGCTTGTATTTTGAGTTATTGTTCTCCCTCTTCCCCGGGCGCGCAGCATAGGGTGGTAGAACAAGAAAAGAATTATGGATGTTTAGAAAATATGAGGAGGCAAAAGCAATAACGAGCTTATAGTTTAACATAAATTTTCGCCCGGCCTCCTCCACCCTCCTTAGTCACCCCCCGCCCTTCTCCCCTCCCCCAACCCCCGTTTTCTTTGTAATAGGCATTTTGGAAATTTTGTTTAGCGCCTTAGAAACAATCTCTCCTTTTGTTTCCTCCTGCTTGCCCAGATCTCTTCTCCTTCCAAGTATTCTCTCTTGCCTCCTCTTTTCCTGTTTCCTCTTACTGATTCCTCTTTATTCTTATACTGACAGCTTTCGTCTTACTTCATCCGCGTTCCTCCTACTTCCTTTCCTTCATCCTCCTTTCCTCCTTCTCTTTCATTCTAAGTGCTGCCCCACTCCTCATCCTCTTTCCTCCTCATTTTGCTCTTTCTTCCTCCTTTCGTCTTCCTCTCTCCTTTCCCTCCTTCCTCTTCTTTCTTCGTCTTTCCTCTCACTCCTCTCTTCCTCCTTCCTTCCTCCTACTTCCTCTTTCCTCTTCCTCTCTTCCTACTTCCTCATTTTCCTCTTTTTCTTCTTATTTCCCCATTTTCCTCCTACTTCCTCTTCTATCCTCCTACTAATCTATCTTCCTCCATTCTTCTTCCTCCTCTTTCCTCCTCATCCCGTTCCTCCTCTTTCCTCCCCATTCCTCCATTGCTTTTCCTCCTGGTCTTCGAAATGGAGATTTTTGGAGGTAAGTTATCCGGTGAAAATTTCTCAAGGAAAAAACCGAGAAAAGGAGAATTTCCCTGTCCCCGCCTGCCACCCCCCCCCCCCGGCTCACCTCTGCCATAAGGTCCTTCCCGCTCATACTTGCAGCATATTGGAGGAGCCACGGATAACATTGATATTAAGGTGCGACTGCTAAAGAGAGAGAGAGAGAGAGAGAGAGAGAGAGAGAGAGAACAGGAACAGGAGTTTGAAATGCAAAATGCTGCGTGAGGGTTAGGATAAGAACAAGAACTGGAACGATGAGAGAGAGAGAGAGAGAGAGAGAGAGAGAGAGAGAGAGAGAGAGAGAGAAGGAACAGGAGTTTGAAATGCAAAATGCTGCGTGAGGGCTAGGATAAGAACAAGAACTGAACGATGAGAGAGAGAGAGAGAGAGAGAGAGAGAGAGAGAGAGAGAGAGAGAGAGAGAACAGGAACAGGAGTTTGAAATGCAAAATGCTGCGTGAGGGTTAGGATAAGAACAAGAACTGGAACGATGAGAGAGAGAGAGAGAGAGAGAGAGAGAGAGAGAGAGAGAGAGAGAGAGAGAGAGAGAGAACAGGAACAGGAGTTTGAAATGCAAAACGCTGCGTGAGGGTTAGGATAAGAACAAGAACTGGAACGATGAGAGAGAGAGAGAGAGAGAGAGAGAG
>NC_089766.1:26498664-26526164 GCF_040412425.1 Macrobrachium rosenbergii | reverse complement strand
GAGAGAGAGAGAGAGAGAACAGGAACAGAGTTTGAAATGCAAAACGCTGCGTGAGGGTTAGGATAAGAACAAGAACTGGAACGATGAGAGAGAGAGAGAGAGAGAGAGAGAGAGAGAGAGAACAGGAACAGGAGTTTGAAATGCAAAACGCTGCGTGAGGGGTTAGGATAAGAACAAGAACTGAACGATGAGAGAGAGAGAGAGAGAGAGAGAGAGAGAGAGAGAGAGAGAGAGAGAGAGAGAGAGAACAGGAACAGTTTGAAATGCAAAACGCTGCGTGAGGGTTAGGATAAGAACAAGAACTGGAACAACGAGAGAGAGAGAGAGAGAGAGAGAGAGAGAGAGAGAGTCAAGGCGTACTTAGAAAACGGAATTCGGGATAGAGGTAAGGAGGAAGGAAGGAAACGCCGATAAAATAGAAGACCAAAACAGGTGGGGGTTAATTATTAGGGTCACAGATGTTCCCAAGTGTCCCAGATGCAATTGTGATGAAGTATTTTATGTCTGACAAGAGTGGTGGCCGTCACATGCATATATATATATATATATATATATATATATATATATATATATATATATATATATATGTGTGTGTGTGTGTGTGTGTGTGTGTGTGTGTGTAATATTCATGTGTTTGTGTGTGAGTGCGCGCGCGCGCGTGCGTGTGTGTATGTATGTATGTATATATGTATGTAAATACTAGTATACTTGTATTAGATGAAGGGAATTCTTTCAGCCTCATTAATGAAACAAACATACACCAGCTTGTGTGTCCAGTCTTTTAAACGAAGATAATATTATCTCCATTCAAGTAACTTTGTTTTTAGTTATTCTCTATGTATTTTTAAGTTCTAGCATTTCCTTTATCTTCTTATCCATATTTCTAAAACATGACTTTTTTGAAAAAGTCCCCTATGTTTCCGCAATTCTTCTGCCTAATCCTGCTGATCATGTTCTGATTTTCATATTGTATGTCTTCATCTCTTTTTACTTGATGTGGTCTGCTCCACTTTACATTTATTGCCGAGGCATAACTCCAATAAAAACTGAAGTCTTGTCTTCGCAATAACTGTTACTCATGAACCCTCATTCTTACGCTTTTAGGGTTTCCTGTGTGTTCCCTAGTTAGACAGTCTGAACGTTTGTAAAGCTTGCCTTGCGTATAATAAGAACACCTTTATGATAGATATCCTAATAGATATTAACTGGTGTAAGGAAGTCGAGTTTTTTAACTACTCATATGGACGTTAACTGATATATGGGGCTCTACGATTTTTCTTCAGCACGCCATTTTGTGGCCTACTGAAGAGAGTTCTTAAGTATTTGTACATTGGCATTATTTTCTGAAGGCATTTTAATTTATAATTTCAAATTCCATTTTTCTCCTGCTACATGGCAGTATTTTTCATCCTGTCATTCCTCCAAGTACATTCTCGTTATTCATCCATAGTGTTAAAATGTATAAACATTCTGAAATATAAGCACTGTGCCGTCAAGTTCCACGCAATTTGGTATTTAGATACAGCACAAATAAATAAACACGCACAAACATACATACATATATATATACATTTATATACACACACATATACATAAGGAATAGGTGGCTCAGGACTTGAGTAAACTTTTTTTATTGAGGCTCATTTCGAGGCTGTGACATACCCGACTATCAGGCACCTAAAAATTAAATAAACATGGTTTCTAAAAAAACCCCACTGAGTTACAAATATAATAAAATCTATAAAATACATCAGTACTAACTATCGAGAATTAAAATTGAACTATGCCGTTTAGTCTATACAAGCAACCGTCAACAGGGAAATAAAAGGCAAAAACAAAGATAGTTGCAGAAGTAAAGATAGATACAGAATTTAAAACACAGCAACTCAACTGAGCGTTCATTATTATAGTGATGGTTTTTCTCTGGTGGTATATAACGTCTCAACTGTGGCAAGCTTCATATTACTAGACCGACTGGCTAATGTAGAAAAAGAGTCAATACTCAGAGACGGTCGTGTTGACGGGAATGCTCACGAATGGCACTGAATGCTTGTTGTTAAGTGGCCTGTTTTTTCTAATTGATCGGCGTAGGTGTTCAAAGGCACAGACCAGAAACTGGCGCTTTGATTTACCAATATAAATTGCATTACAACAACTACATTTATACGTATAGACTACAGATGACTATAGTTCTTTGGGCACCGTGTCCTCGAGCTTGAAAAACGTTTACATTACATTTTTAGGCCTGACTGTGACTCTGAGATTGACTATAGGGGGTAAAATTCCAGTAGTCATTTTGATAATCTGTTTCACGAGGAAAACTGCTTTTACCCATGACGTGGACTTACTAGTTTTTGAAGTTGTTTACGTGAGTGTCTTGATACAAGGAATTTCAAAATGTGAGCTAAAATAATCGGAACGAAAATCTTTAGTGACTTGCGCATTTCAGATTTGCATTTGCCTTTTAGTTTAGTCTCTCTTGAGTGTTGCTTTTGTAGATTAAACGGCATAATTCAATTTTAATTCGAGATAGATAGTCCTGATGTATTTTATATTTTGTATTTGTAATTTAATGGGTGTTTTTTTAAGAATCGTATTTATTTATTTTTTAGATGCCTGATGACGGGGTATGTCACAGTCTCGAAACGAGTGTCAATAAAAACGTTGACTCAAGTACTGGGCTGCCTACTCATTATTCGACTCCGTTTTCCACGGAATTCTTCCATTGCATCTACATATACATAGACGTATATACACACATACAGTATGGATTCTCATAGTTCAGTTGTTGGAGCCTATTGAATCCCATAGTGGCTTTATTAGATAAGTAAGAGGTAACAGCCAGAGTGTTGAATTGCACGGGGTCAGTGACCTCATCCCCAGAAGACTTGCTGCTGGGGTTGGGAAGGTTAACACTCTCTCGATCCACCATTCTAAAGGCAAAAGGACTATGGACATATATATTACTGTATGTATATATATACACATATATATATAATGTTTGTGTGTATATGTATGTATGTATATGGAACTAATGCACCCATGACCACGTGCTCTACAGGAGAGAAAGGCAAAGTCAAAACCAATTGACCCACTGTATTCATTTATCTATATATGTGGTTATGTATACATGCATATATATATATATATATATATATATATATATATATATATATATATATATATATATATGCATAGCTATATACATACCTACATACATATATACGTGGATACAGTGGGTGAATTGGTAGCGACTTTGCCTCTTCATTTCTGTAGAGCTCGTGGTCATGGGTTCATAAGTTCCATTTATATATATATATATATATATATATATATATATATATATATATATATATATATATGTGTGTGTGTGTGTGTGTGTATACATATATATATATATATATATATATATATATATATATATATATATATATATATAAGTCGTTTGTGTGTGTGTTTCCGGTTGTATTTGTGCATGCACTCACCGTACAATTAGCTAATTTTCATTGTAATAAAGAAAAGAGAGAGAGAGAGAGAGAGAGAGAGAGAGAGAGAGAGAGAGAGAGAGAGAGAGAGAGAAGAAGAAAACGTTTTCAAGGGGAACCAAAGAGTAGTTAAAAACGTTCCAGACATTAACCATTGAAGCGTTTAGACACCATTAGCATGTCTCAGGCCAAAAGTGATTCTGCTCTCGTTAAAAACTTAAGCACTTGGAAGTGTTGAAATGGCCTGACCCTGCTTAGTGCTCGCACACGATATTCACCAACTTCGGGACGCAGCCATTCTTTCTTGTGCCTCTTTTTCCAAATACGTGTGGGTGCTTTGCTTTTGCTTTTAATTTCGGCCACTTAGTTTTATATATATATATATATATATATATATATATATATATATATATATATATATATATATATATATATATATATACAGTATATATGTATACATATAATATATATGTCATTTATATATATATATATATATATATATATATATATACATACATACATACATACGCATATATATATAATGTGTGTGTACATAAATGTAAATTTCAGAAGCACTTATCAACTATAATTTCCTTTGGGTCTAAATTAAGGTATAGTGCATTCGACATTAAAACGGTATTTGTGGTTTAATTTTTTGTGAATACAAAAAGTCACGTGTGCATAAGTGACAAAAATTAAAATTTATCTGTCTATATATATATATATATATATATATATATATATATATATATATATATATATATATATTTATATATATATATAATATATACACACTCATACATATATGTATATGTGTACATATATATATACATATATTTATATGTATGTATACACACAAACACACACACACATATATATATAAATATATATATATATATATATATATATATATATATATATATATATATGTGTGTGTGTGTGTGTGTGTGTGTGTGTGTGTATATATATATATATATATATATATATATATATATATATATATATATATATATATATATATATATATATAAATTACACTCACACATAGAAGGAGGCCATGGCCAAACATAGGTCCTCAAAGAGCAAGGGAAGCGAAGACCTCCAGTCTCACAAATTTATTCGCCAACCTACCATGACACTTGTCACTTTTTTAAGGCTAAAAAAATAATCTACATAACAGATAGAATTTGGTTAAAAAAAAAAAGAGCCAATGCAGCGTCAACAGTAGGAGGTCATGGGCACGCAGACACAGGCTCACAAAGTTGAAAAAATGGGAATACTAGAAGTAAACAGAAAACATATGCCAAGGAAAGACTAGGCAGTATATAACGATTGAGTTTATAAAGAGGGAACAGTTCTCTTAATAATAATAGATTGTTAGGTCGCGAAGGTTGGAGACCCAGCCTACTGCTAAAAATCTTCATTTCCAATGTTTCTTTTACATTGCGTAGCATGTTTCTGATGCTGAAGGCCTCTGGATTCGACAGTTTGCATCCTGTAGGGTAATTTAAGCCTCTGTGAAAGTCTGTTCGTACCCCCCAACAGCCTCCTCGTGCATCCCACGTATATCCCGTGATTACATCCCAGACAGGTGTATTTATTTATATACAGTATTGGATGCGAAGAGAGGGATGACCTTAAATGAAGAAACGAGCCAATGGTCAGAGGATTCTTTAGTATCAGTTTTACATTCAAAGCTGGAAACATTTTCTGAATGAGAGAAACATTATTTTCGAAATTGATCATCATGTAAATAAAAAAAAAAACTGTCTGTGTCGGCGTGCCCATGACCTGTTACTTTTATTTTTTGTTTTATGTTTCTTTAGAGTTTTTAACCAAATTTTGTAGTTCTGTGATTCTGTCTGTTGTGTAAATTATTTTTTTAGCCTTGAAAATGTGGCAAGTGTCATGAAACGTCGGCGATTAAATCTGTGAGACTGGAAACGGCCTTGGTCAGAGGATCTTTTTTTTTACATTCAAAGCTGGAAACATTTTTGTGTTATTTTCGAAATGTGTATATGTATATATAAACTATATATATATATATATATATATATTATAATATTTTTTATGTGTGTATGTATATGTATATACTGTATACATATGTTTGTGTGTATATATATATATATATATATATATATATATATATATATTATATAAATTTATATATATATATATATATATATATTTATATATATATATATATATATATATATATATATATATATATATATATATATATATATATATATATATATATATATATATATATAAACACACACACACAAGTTTGGAAATTCATATATGAGTGGTTTCTTGCAATTTAGCGAAATAAAATCAATATTTTAAGGTAACTCCATTTCTTTCACTCTTAAGTTTTCCCGTGGAGTTGTTTTTAATTTGCTCGCTCTTCAGATTAAACTTAGCCTACTGTACTGCTTTCTCCAATTTATCATAAATAGGCGTTTTGATTATCTCAGTTCTCTTCGTTACCATAATCATTGTCATCATATCTGATCTTCATACAAACCGTTATTATTATTATTGTTATATTTATTATTATTATTATTAGTATTATTATTATATTATTATTGTTGTTGTTGTTGTTGTTTTTGTTGTAAACAAGAACTAGAAGAACGTTCAGTCTGGAAGTCTAACAGGACAAAATACATAAAGTGAGTGTGTTCTATTCAAAATAGTTTCGAAATATATACATTTTCAGGTAGCGAAGCCAATATAGTCTTTTTGCCGTTGTTAAGGTTTTATTTTTGTAGTAAAAAATGGAAGCAGTTTTTGAAGTTTTCTTTCCAAAACAAATTACGATTATGTGTTTCGCTTTAAATTGATAGGAACATATTTTTCGTATATTTTCTTGAAAAGTTTATAATTTTTTCCCTTTTTAAGTTTATTTTCGATTTTTTTTCAGGATATTCCATAACCCCATATTCGAGGTACATATCAGATGCACATATCAGGAAAGTGTCAAGACCCTCAGCTGCTCAGTATCCTGATAGTTTTGGTTGCGATTTCTACTGAAATCCTTGAAAACCAACGAGGAACAGAAACTAAGACTATCGTTCCCTCATCGGAATGCGTCCAGCCTTTTTCCGATTCGGCACGACGAAAAATTTATTTGTTTTCTTAGATAACTCTATAAAGTGCGGAGATCACTCCTTCTCCTTCCTTGCGGTCCCATCGTTGACTTCAAGTTCTCACAGATGCTGTGTGAAAGTTGCGAATGGTGTCAACAAACGACATAAAAGTAACACAAATACACAATAATCTTCGAAAATAGTTTTAACATGGGAAGAATGATATGTTTTTTTCCTGGGGAATAAGGGAAAGCTGCTACTCCAATTCCACTTGTTGTGCTTCTGAGAAAGACTGTACTGAGAAGTTGCTACCAACATCTAGTGCACTGAGAAGTTGCAACCAACATCAACTGTACTGAGAAGTTGCAACCGACATCTAGTGTACTGAGAAGTTGCAACCAACATCAACTGTACTGAGAAGTTGCAACCGACATCTAGTGTACTGAGAAGTTGCAACCAACATCAACTGTACTGAGAAGTTGCAACCAACATCTAGTGTACTGAGAAGTTGCAACCAACATCAACTGTACTGAGAAGTTGCAACCGACATCTAGTGTACTGAGAAGTTGCAACTAACATCAACTGTACTGAGAAGTTGCAACCGACATCTAGTGTACTGAGAAGTTGCAACCAACATCAACTGTACTGAGAAGTTGCAACCGACATCTAGTGTACTGAGAAGTTGCAACCGACATCTAGTGTACTGAGAAGTTGCAACTAACATCAACTGTACTGAGAAGTTGCAACCGACATCTAGTGTACTGAGAAGTTGCAACCAACATCAACTGTACTGAGAAGTTGCAACCGACATCTAGTGTACTGAGAAGTTGCAACCAACATCAACTGTACTGAGAAGTTGCAACCGACATCTAGTGTACTGAGAAGTTGCAACCAACATCAACTGTACTGAGAAGTTGCAACCGACATCTAGTGTACCGAGAAGTTGCAACCAACATCAACTGTACTGAGAAGTTGCAACCAACATCAACTGTACTGAGAAGTTGCAGCCAACATCTGATATACTGAGAAGTTGCGATCAACATCTAGAGATCGCAAACTTCCGCCAAGGTTTAGGAATTCTATCCCCGAAAAGGTCGAATATCGCCGAAAGTTGATTTCCGTCTCTTTCAAAATGTTATCGCTTATTGCCTGACTGGTCCCATTTTCGTGAAAATCCACATTTAGGTTTTTGCGCAATAAAAGGCAAGAGTAGAGGGCAAGAAATAACAAGTAAGAAATGCGCCGAACTTTCTTCGGCGCAATCGAGTTTCCTGTACAGCGTATAATGCTGTATGAAACTCTCGATGTTCTGCAGTATGAAACCCTCAGCTACGACCGGGGGACGCTCAGTTGCTCTCCAGATCCTCTCAGGTGAAGGTGCCCCTGGAATTGGACTCGGCGGTGCCATGCGTACGATCATGGCTAACTTTAACCTTAAGTAAAATAGAAAAAAAAAATTACTGATGCTAGAGGCTACAATTTGGAATTTTGCTGACTGGAGGGTGGATGATCAACATACCAATTTGCAGCCTTCTACCCTCAGTAGTTTTTAAGATCTTGGGGGCTGTCAGGAAAAGTGCGGACGGACGACAAATAGCCATCTCAATAGTTTTCTTTTAAGATTGAAGTAAAAATAAACATAGATAAATAAACAAACGAATAAAAAAAAAACAATAAAGAGGTTTTGACTAAGAGAACTAGAAGAGGACAACTCTCTCTCTCTCTCTCTCTCTCTCTCTCTCTCTCTCTCTCTCTCTCTCTCTCTCTCTTTGATATTCTTATTCCTTTTCCAGATTATAATTTTTCTTTTGAGTGTTTGGGAGTCTTGTTTTAATTGGTAGTTGTTCATATTTGACTGAATTTAATTTTACCTGGGAATATCCAGTTTTTGTGAAATAGTGCGCCTGAGAATATGCATTAATTTTCGTTTTTGCTCAGTCTTATTCTGCTTATTAATAAAAGGTGACCGGATGTTTTCAAGGAGAAACTATAAAACATTACAACCTATTATTCTCCGTGTATATATAAATATATATATATATATATATATATATATATATATATATATATATATATATATATAAATATGTGTATGTATATAAATATGTATATCACATACACATATATGTATATATATGTATTATATGTACTATATATATATATATATATATATATATATATATATATATATATATATGTATATATATATATATATATATATATATATATATATATATATATATATATATATATATATATATATAGAGAGAGAGAGAGAGAGAGAGAGAGAGAGAGAGAGAGAGAGAGAGAGAGAGAGAGAGAGAGAGAATAATGGGTTGTAATGTTTTATAGTTTCTCCTTGATAATGTCCAGTCCCCTTGTACTTCAGCACAATATATAGAATTATATTTGGGAAAAATAAATTTTTCGAACTATAGTCACATGTTTGATGGAGTGGAGGTGATGGCTCCATGATTGGGAATCGGTTTCCATCGACAAAAAGAAAAGAAACTTATTTTATAGAAAGCCTTTTTTTGTGTCCTCTACCCACCACCGTACAGTACGGAGTCTAGTCCAAGAAATAATTGAGAAAAATAAGTTTCTTTATTTCTTTGAAACACCTCTACTGCTTTTGAATGACAGTATTCAAACGTTGAGAATCTCTTACCAGCTAGATTACATATCTGGAGCTAATTTATTTTTTTATGTATTATTAGTTTTTATTTTGTATTTGATATGGTAGCTCCCAGTTGAAGGCCGAAATCTGCTCAAGGAAAATAAATGATGCTGCACCTGAACATCATATTGTTATTTCGTAAGTCTGGTCTGTCCGGTGAGGAGGGAAGTGGAAGGGTCGGTCCAACCCTAAAAAGTGAGTTTTAGGTCCCATTTTGCGTGTAATGTCGAGGGACAAGTTCCTCTCCAACGTAGATGAAACTCCCCATTTCCATTTCGGGCAAGAACCAGAAGTGGGCCTCCAGGTTTCTCCCTTAGGGCGCCTTATGTACAAGTATGTCTGTGCACCATCAGTTTTGCTACCCCCTACCTACCCCCCTCTCCCTACCGCTCTCCCCGTTTCAACAGCCATCCTTTCCTTCTATTGGCACCCTTACCCCCATCCCCCTCCACCAGCCAACATTCAAGGGCCCTCCTTCTCCCACCCACCCACCCCTATTCTTTTAGACTTTAGCACCTCCAGAAGTTAGAGGAATAAGACAAGTTGTGAGCGGGTATAAAGGGCAAGTTGTGTGTTTCAGAAGAGGGGTTTGGCCTGAGGTGGGAGTGGGTGGGGTTGGGGTGGGTTGGGTAGGTCAGGCTGCTTTTGGTGGCTTTTGAGTAGAACAAGGGACCTGACGAAGAAAGAAGATGAAGAATAAAGGAAGAGTTGAATAAGAAGAAGATAACAAGAGGAAGGAATGTGAAGAATATTAAGAAGAAAGAGAGCATGAGAAAGCAAAAATAGTTAGTTAAGAGGGAAGCAATCGAAGATAAAAGACGAAGGAAAAGAGAGAAAGGTATATTATAAATGAAAGAAATATGAAAGTTGGATCATCAAAGAAATGAGATAAATCACTTAAGAAGAAAATGAGACACGAAGAGTAAACAGGAATAAGGGACGAGGGAAAAAAGAAGAAAAATGAGAGGAGTGAGAAAGCCGAGGGAGTTGGATTAAAGGATAATGGAGGAGGATTTAGAGGGTAGGATAATGGAGGGAGGGTAAGGGTAGTAAGGATAAGAGATAGGATGATGCGAGGATGTAGGTGACGATAGATGACGAGACAGAAAGATGTAATGCTCAGAAATGATGCTTCGGAAACGTCAGCTTGGGAGGGACAACTGATGCTGAGGCGGATGACGAAAAGATGAGATAAAGGAAGGAAAAGAGGAAGTTGACGGAATCAGGAGGAAACTGAGGAATGAGAGAGAGGCTCAGGGTGATGAGGCTTGTGTTGGAGGAGGCGGTGGAGGTGGAGAGGGAGGAGGAAGAAGAGGAGGAGGTGGTGGTGGTGGTGGTAGTGTAATAGCGGCGACACATTATGGTTCAACTTTTCTCCAATCTGACGGGGTGCTGGTGACGATGGTACGTGACATGACTCCGAAGGGTTCACAATGAGGTCCTTTGGTAGGGCGCGGGAGGAGGAGGAGGAGGAGAAGCAGCAGGAGGAGGAGGAAGAGGAAGAAGAGTCGCGTGTGTGTGTGTGTGTGTTTGTGTGTGAAAGGGGGTGGTGGGGGTGAGGGAGCCTATTGTGGCGGTTCAAGATTTTGTCTGTGTCATGGTGTGCGATCTGCTCACTCCCTTGCCTGTGACTGAGGGTAAACGATATGAGGGATGAGGCGAAATCGTAGTGAGGGGAAGGTTCGGAAGGGGGGGGGAGATGGCTCCCCACGGGGAAGAAGAAGAGGGCCTTGGGGAGATTTGGGGGGGGGGGTGTTGGTGTTGGAAAGAGCAAGGGAAAATGAGGAGGAAGAGAAGGGTGAGAAGAGTTTGCAGAGAATGTGGGAGCGAGAGACCTGCTTGAGGATGGCAGGATATGAGATAACTTTCATGACTTTAGTATTATTATTATTATTATTATTATTATTATTATTATTATTATTATTATTATAGTGTGTCACACAAGGCATGTTGTAGGTGATGAGTTGTCAAAGCTTTGAAGCCGCTGAAGAATGGTTAATTCTGGCCGCGTACACGTGTGCATAGAAACATTCATGTGTGCGCTTATACATTATGGATTTGTTTAGACCTTGTGTGTAGAAAGATGAAAACTGATTAATGTTGTGAATGGAATTCTGGCCACGAATTGGAATTGGATTATTTGCATGCTGAGATACTGAAGACAGACGGACAGAAAGTCAGCGCGAACAGACACCCCCTTCCTGCCATGCAGAAAGAAGAATGCAATAAAGGAAGGGAAGAGAAAAAGAGATGAATAATATAAAGGGATGAGAAAGTGAGGACATTTCGCTGATCTCTGCATGCCAGAGAGAGAGAAGAGAGAGAGAGAGAGAGAATCCAGCATCGTCATTGGTTCATAATAATAAGATTTCCTTTTTACATTAGGAAAGAGAGAGAGAGAGAGAGAGAGAGAGAGAGAGAGAGAGAGAGAGAGAGAGAGAGAGAGAGAGCACAATTACACAAATTAGAATGAGAGAAGGGAACCACTGCCTTTAATTAAAGCATAATTGGTCCTCTTATTTATACTAATAGGGCCGGAGTGGCTGGATAAGAAAACGACCATTTATAGTTATGGAAAATAAGGATTTCGACGAGAACGGGAGGCAAAGGAGACGGGTAATAAGGAAAGGAAGTGGAATTAAACTTGAGATTATGCAAACAGACAGCAAATCAGTAGAACTGTAAGAAGGAAAGTCGAAAGTATCAGTTGATAAAGATGCAAAACAAAACTGTAAACAAACACTAGTGAAAAGATTAAAAAGTAGGAAAATGAAACGAGAACCAAGGCACCTAAGGTAAATGCAGTGCTAGTGAGAATGAATGGCTGAAGCGAGGGAACTGCAGAGAGGTGATAAAGATGTCCGAAGAAATAATAAACAGAGAAGGAGGCAATCAAATTTACATGAGCTGAAATCGATGCAAGAAGAGAAATTTATGGTCATTCCGGTCAAGATGTACCCAACGCGAAGGGAGTCGCCGAGAGGAAGAGGGATTACCTAGAGAGAAAGGGATTACCTAAAGGAAGAGGGATTACCTAGAGAGAAAGGGATTATAGATTGGAAAAATTAGAAATGAAAATGGAACGCAAAGAGAAAGATGGATTACCGAAAGAAAGAGAGGTTAATGAAATAGAGAGGAATTACCAGAATGCAGAGAAAGGGATTACATAAAGGAAGAGGGAGTACGTAAAGAGAAAGGGATTACCTAAATGAAGAGGGATTACAGATGGAAGAATTAGGAGTGAAGATGGAACATAAAGAAGATGGATTAGATGGATTACCGAAATGGAGAGAGATTAATGAAAGGGAGAGAAATTACCTAAATGAAGAGAAAGAATTACTAAAGGAAGAGGGATTACAAAAGGAGACAAAGAAGGGATTACCGAAAGAAAAGGATGACCTAAAGGCTTAGGAATTATTAGAAGTGAAGGGGTTGCTGAAAGAAAGGAGTACCTAAATCAAGGTGGATTATGAAGGAGAAAGGTTTTATGGACAGAGAAAGGAATTGTGTAAAGGAATAGAAATGACCAAAAGGAAGAGAAATGGCCGTGAAGAGGAAAGATTACCCACACACACACACACACACACACACACACACACACACACACACACACACACACACACACACACACACACAGAGGAATACCTGAAGGAAAAGGGAAGAGGAATGACCGGAAGAAAGAGGAATTATAATGAACTTGTGGATATTGTGAAAAGCCTCTTCTTTTTCTGTTTCTTATGTGATATATTTCTCGCCGTGAATTACGGTAATGAATTCATCAGGACCTTCGATTCATTGTGTGAAAATGCCAGCGAAAATCTCTCTCTCTCTCTCTCTCTCTCTCTCTCTCTCTCTTTGCCTTGAATACTTAACCTCCGGCGGCGACATTAATAAACATTTCGGCTTCCTCTGGGTCCACATAAATTGTTTTACGGTTTCGATCATTTTGATTCATGCCCGACATTTATGGTGTCCGGGGACATTTTTGGAATTGGGTTGTCAACCGTTTTTGATTGTGGACGCCCCTGCCCAGGTCTCGGGCGCTTCGCGGTCCGTCTCTGTCCCCGTCACTCTTGGATGTGACTTGGCCTTCGTATTTGCCGCCTTTAGAGTCATTAGGAATTAAGATTGTTTGGGTGGAGGTCCTCGTGATTCTTAGCAGTCGGTCCGTGTCCCAGTCTTCTCTCATATGGTCCGTATAATATCTGCCCCATTGAAAGTGCTGGTAATCAAGCTTGAGTTGAGTGCGTCATGGTCTGTCCCCATCACTCTTTGCCATCATAACTGCCCCGTTAAGAGTTGTTAGGAATTGGGATGGTTTGAGGTGAGGTACTCTTGTGCCATAGCAGTTAGCCTGTCCCCGTCACTCGAGCCTTCATATCTGACGCATGTACTGTACAGTATATAGCGTCACTGAAATTAAGGTGGTTTTAGTAGGTGAATTGTATGGCCATTGACAGGTGGGAATTGCCTCGTGACTTTTCCATAAACATAATTATATATTGGAGGAAAATCAAGCCTGTCAGAAACAGAACGTGCTTGACTGGTTTCAGTGAGAGAAGTGGAGAGACAGAAATATATATTAGTGTTAATGGACTTCTCTTCAACTAATAATAAGAGTATTTATTAAATGTAACCCTGTCCCAGTTGTGGAGAACAAAACGCATGTTTTGAAAGGAAGCAGGTTAACTATTCTGAATAAATTAAAAAAGTTAAATACCCATGGAATTTGAAGTGATTTTTCCATCGTAGAAAATTTGGTTGAAAATAGCGGCTGTCACATTTTTCATTTCAGTTCTACTTGCACATCGGGAAGTGTAATTTTCCTTGTCTGTGTCATTTCATTCTTTAAATGTCAAGATTCTTTCAGTTGTAAGTAAGGTAGTTCACTGTCAATTAACCTTTTTCCTGTTCGTCTTATCTGAAAATGAGCAGAAGTACATGTGGTATTGTTCCAAAAATTTGGCTTCCACTATATATCTACTTTATATACCATTGGTACAAATGGTGACCACACCGCCCACCTTTAGAAGGTTCAGTCAGCCAAAGTTGGCGCCGTTGAAATCGGTGCAGCTCTCAGCTTATGCTTACTTGCTAGGTCTTTAGATCATTCTTGGTTTACCTTCCACCAGTCCACCCATTGTAAATGATTATCGGTTTCTTCTAGGATCAAGGGAAAGAGCTTGGACCCTACACTTGCTGAGAAACGGAAATGCGCTACCCTTCTGATGCTCGCATATCACTTTCACTTATATAAATTATGATGATTACTAATTCTCTCTCTCTCTCTCTCTCTCTCTCTCTCTCTCTCTCTCTCTCTCTCTCTCTCTCTCTCTCTCATATAAGAGTAAAGATAACAAGTTCTATTTGCCATTGTTTTAAAAGTTTTCATTGACATGAAAAAGGACTTGGAGTAAGTATTCTTAGAAAGGGAGAGTTCTGTTTCATTATTTTTTGATCTCGATGTTGTCTTGCATTTTTCAAAATCAACCAATCCTAGAAAGTCATCGCACAAGCTCTCGGTACTTCGGAGCGCATTTCCACTTCGAGTTGCAGCAGTTGCTTTTCCGATGTGATGGTTGAAGGCAAAAACGTTTGGGGTGTATTCTTCAGGCTTCAAGATTGAAGGTCAAAAGTCCCCAGCATTTTGAAGATTTAATTTGCCTAATAAAATCAGTTATTTTCTTCGAGTTTCAAGAATTAGAGGCAAACGCCACCTTTGTTTGGAATCTTTTTTTAACAAGTGAAACTAGTCATTTTTCGTCAAGCTTCAAGTCACCTTGATTTATAAACCGGTTGTACATTCTGAAGGAGATTCGTGTTTATTTGGATAAGCCTCAGTGAAATCGGCTGTTAATATTTACCGTCAGCTAAAAAAAGACTACGGTATGCGAAGGGTAGTTATTGGGAATTGATTCATTGATTTTGTGTTATCTGTCGTAGCGAGCGCCAAAGTTGAGAAAAGACAGGGTCTAAAAGCATGCAGGTGCGCCCACGCACAAAAGGCAATACAGCCAGCAGGCACAAGTGAGAAATTCCATACTGTGCAAAGGAGCCACTAGACTGAAAACAGGTCACATAGAGGAGCCATTGAGGAAGGGAAGCTTATGTATGGGAGCCATGGAAATCGACAGGTTACATAAGGAAGCTGTTACGAAAGGCAGGTGATGGAATACCAATAATCTTTGGCCTTCTCTTCTTCCCATAAACTTATTTTCGTTTTTGCTGTTTGCCATAAAAGAAATCATGGCTACAGAGCTTAACGAAGATCGCTTTTGAAAGTTACGGCTTCTTTTTCTTTTGTTTTCTCTTAATAGCTATTCCATTTACATGTTTGCTTTACCTTGTTTTTACCCTACTATTTCAGCCTTGTTTACCTTCAAGAACTTTTTCGTTTCTTTTACTATTTTTCTCTAACGCCCAGTCTTTTCCTCCCTTGTTTGCATTCCCCTTTATTTCCCGTTCTTCTTTGCTCTCTCCTTTTAACCGTCTCTCTCTCTCTCTCTCTCTCTCTCTCTCTCTCTCTCTCTCTCTCTCTCTCTCTCTCTCTCTCCTTCTGCTGCTTCCATTTCCCGTTAGGACTGTTTCCCCTTATTCTTCTCTCTTATCCACATCCATTCACGAAACACATTTGCCCAACACAGGAAGAGTCAAACTATAATATTCAAGTTTGTGTCACGATTAGAACAGTCTTTCATGTTAATGACGTGATGAGAATTCATCGATAGTCGTTACTTTTGAAACAGTGGTCCTCCGGGGGTGTTCAAGAGAATCTTATTTTTTACAGTTTTTTTTTCTTTTTTTTTAGTGTCGCTGTGTTTTATGTTGTATGGAATAATCGGAGTAAGATATTGATTCGATAAACGAGCGTGAAGAAGATCTATGAGGGCACTATGTAAATTCTGAAAGTAACAATAAACGGAAAAAGATAAAGCAACTAAAATAGTGTATAATTACTTAACAACCTTTGGGGAGTTCGTTAGAAATTTAGACTTCCTGCCTCCAAGGCACCACCTGAAATTGATGATTTCTTTGATCTGTTTTGATTTTTTCTTTACTGAGGAATCAGCTGTCATAGTGTAAGCTTCATTTCATGACTTCAGTTTCAGTACCATTGTAATTCTAATATCTGGTTGTCATCGTAACAGTTCATTTTATCACTGTAGCTGTAAATGCTGCATATTTTACAAATATATTTGCATACATTTCTCTTGGGATGTTTTGGAAGAGATAGGAGAGTGGACTTTAGGATACTTAGGAATCTAACTAAGGTGAGAAGGGGCCTTTTAGGGCGTCCATCTCTTAGCCTTAGGTGAGAATTGGGGTCTGAATGCCCTTGTCTCAGTCTCATTTGTCATATTTATGGTGACCGCCGTTCTGTTATTCTCTTTATCAGCCATTTACAGACCTACTTAACTTGGCTTTCAAGTGCGATTTTTGCTGGTTTATTTTCTCTGATGAGGGAGCTCCCGGGATTTATCCCACCGGTTTATTTAAAATACAAAAGGCAGTGGGAGTGGCAACCTCGTTTCCGTATCTAACCCAGGCCCTTAGCAAACAAGAAAAGGAAGAGCGGGAAAGAATGAAGTTTGTTGTCTTGTAAAGGACGGAAAACTGACGGAAACAAATCTTAGGAAAATTGCTGCCAGTATCTTTGTTTATTTTTAGTTGATGAGCTGAGCAATTGAAGCGTGATTTGCAAACTTGAAAATTTCATCATCATCATCATCATCATCATCATCCTTGCCTGTTCTTGGAGGTCTTCCTATCTGGCCTTATTTGGTCCATCTACTGCAACCCATTTATTTGTTACAGTTAATAGTAGGCTATTTTAGAATGATTGGTTTTATTTTTCCGTATCGTAACGGTCTCAAGATTTTCTCTTCAGCACTTTGCAAATTTCCCATTTCTTTCTCTGTAAGAGCTATATTTTCTCTCAGCTGATCTTTTTTCTGTTTACTATTTATCATTCTTTTTACCCCCCCTCCCCCCCGCCATCTGTCTGCTCATCATAAAGCTGATAAAAATGGTAGAGGAATATAGACGGAACTTTTTTTTTTATTGTAGTTTGATTGGACTGTGATATTTACAGTTTTAAAACTGTAGAAACTTTGCATTTCTGGCTCAGATTTATCACAGTTTTTTTGCTCTTCCAACGTTATCTGCATTTATACCCCCCACCCCCGTCAACATCTTCCCCCATACGCTCATTTCCTCTGCCTCTACAACCTC
The DNA here is from genome assembly GCF_040412425.1 of Macrobrachium rosenbergii. NCBI lineage: Eukaryota > Metazoa > Arthropoda > Malacostraca > Decapoda > Palaemonidae > Macrobrachium > Macrobrachium rosenbergii. The sequence goes on along the minus strand of NC_089766.1, from coordinate 26,508,678 downwards.
CTATATCCTCGTCCCCACCTCTTCTACTACTGCGGCTGGGTACCGCTTCTGTCTTGAGACCCATCACCATAAAGTGTTAATGATGCGTTAACCTTCTTTCTTAACAGCGTTCACACGGCGTCCCTCCCCCTCCCCCGTCTCCATCTCCCCTCATCTCTTTCCCATGCCGGTACCACCTCCAAACCGCGTCTTTCCATTCCCACCCCTACCTGGTTGCTTTCTCTAGGAGGTACTGGCTTCAGTTTCTCCTCTTCAGTTTTTTTTCTTTATAGAAAGCTGTGAGGTATAAGTGTTTTAGGTGATCACCAATAAGACAAAGACAGTCCTCGAAGATTCTCTCTTTTTCGCTGTTAAGAAGGGTCAAATAAAGTATTATTTCTTGTTAAGCTGGCCAGACATTCATGGGGTCCTGGTCGTCAACTACTGTATTTGTCTGCATAAGAATACTTTCGTACTTACTGCCCTTTCTCTGAAGTAATAAATATTTATTTTCTCTGAAGTAATAAGTATTTATTTATTCAGCTGTAACTCTTTCCTTTGGTTGGAGATGGCTTGGACATGTCTTTTGCACCAACCTTGGGAGCCAGAAAACTTGGAAACACAGACTTACTTGGATGAGAATATTTGGGGAGCCCGGGGGTGGGTGGCGGTTGCAGTTTGGCTGAAGATTTGTGGAAAATGAAACACAGGATAATGAATAGCGCAGCTTCACCGAAGCCCTTTGCGTCGTACGGTGTAGGATGCAGAGGTGATGATGGATCTTTGCACTAATTAATTTCAGTAGAATTTGGGTATATAGTATATATATATATATATATATATATATATATATATATATATATATATATATATATATATATATATATAATATATGTGTGTGCGTGTGTGTGTTTGTGTGTGCATAGTCAACTACTGTCTTTGCCATTTCTGCATAGAGGGGGGTGAATGCAGAGGGTGCTGAATTTTCGTTTATCAGAAAGTTTTTCGGGAAGAGGTTGTTGCTCCATGCGTTTTTCTCCAGCGGCCTGAAGCTTTCAAAGTGGACCAGTTTCTGGATATATAATTTATTGCGTAGGTCAACAGAGGCGTTATGGATTTTTCAGGTGGAAATAGTCCCAAGTCATTTTCCCTCGCTGGGATTGATCTTAAAACTTAGTAGCATTTACTGAAATATATATATATATATATATGTATATATATACATATATATATATATTTATATATATAATATATATATACGGATATATATTCATGGGTAATATGATTATGTATATGTATATATATATAAATGATATAATTATATACATGCATTCACTCACATCAGCCTTACACACACACACACGCACACACACGTACGTATATATATGTGTGTATATATATTATATAAAATTACACATTCACACACACATATTTATATATATATATATTATATATATATATTATATATATATATATAGTTTTATATATATATATATATATATATATGTATATATATATATTAAAACATTTGTAGGAATCAAGAGACTTATTGTTTGGGAATGGCTAAGTGTTTTAAGAATTCCCAGCTTCCTGTGAATACACGAAATTAATTACAATGATAAATTTTGATGAATGGTGAAAAATATATGATAATTACACTTTCATAATGTTTATGGGATTCTCATTAAACGTTTGGCTGGATGCGGGAATGAGAAGGGAAGAAGATATTGCTGTTTTTGTTAGTGAAGATTAGATAATGAAGGTAATTAGAATTTATTCATAGTATTGATATTAATAACAGTACTAAAACTAAACTCACAAGAACAATCAAAGAGCTCTGGAGAGAGGAGTAAAGAAAAATAAGTAAAAGAACGAGAAGAAAAAGCAAAAAGAGAAACATATACATAAACGGCAAAAACTAAGTGAACAAAAATAAGTAAAAGAACGAGAAGAAAAAATAGAAAGAGAAACATACATAAACGGCAAAAAACTAAGAAAGACTGTCCTTTGGAGGGCGAGGCCATTAAATCCCGGATAGCCCCAGAGGAGACCGCTTGCCAAGGGCTTTTAAATCCTTAAACACGTAGGAACTAATTTCCAAAGGACCCACGTTTAAGGATATTCCAAGAAAACGCCTGCTGGCCCCCTCCACCCCTTTCCCAACCTTCTTCCCCCCTTGTTTTGTTTTCATGGCGTTGTGGGGAAGGGAGCGATATTCGCGATGTGTATTAGGTTGGTGACGTTAAGAAAGGAACGGACAGAGAGAGAGAGAGAGAGAGAGAAAGGTTAGCATGCAAGAAATATATTATTCTAATTAGACTTTACATTGAATTTACGTCTAAAGTGAGCGAGAGAGAATCCTAAAAAAAAAAAAAAAACTGCCGTAATTAGACACTGTAATTACCTTAGATAAACTTCCTAGATAGGAAAGGCATTTGACCTTGACTTTTCAATGCCCTCTAGATAAAATGTTGATCACCTGAAGCTGCAAATGAAGTATAGGATGAATGGTGAGGACTACGTTGTCCAGTTCATCCTTTTTCGTGAATCATAAATTTTTGTTTCATAAATTTCAACTGAGTGCACATCACTCACACGTCATAATTATTTTTTCTTTTTTTCACCCGTCAGTCAGTGATGACCAGGAACGGAATTCACTGCTGAAAAGGTTCATCCGTAACCGACAGGGGTGTACTTGAGTGTGAGTAAAGATCAGACAAAAAGGAATAAGTTGTAAAAAAAGGGAACTGGATAATAAAAATGGGAAAGTGAACAAAGGAAGTTCAGCCAAATTGGAAATAACTTAGAACAAGAAAAAGTTTAGGAAAGACGATAATTTTGTTAAAAATGAAAAGGGTATAAATTTAAGAAATAGGAGAAAGTCGGAAAAACAAATAAAAAGAGAAAGTTAAGGCAAAGAAAAAACATGAGAGATAAAATTCAAATAAGTTGAGGCCTATGAAAATAATTTAAATTCCTGCCAAAGGGAAAGTTAACAAATGAAAAAGCGGTTCAGGGAAAGAAAAAGGTTCAGGAAAAAGGAAAAGGATGAGAAAAAACGTTTTTAGAAACGGAAAAGGTTCAGAAAAAGTAAGAAAGTTGAGTATCAAAGTTCAGGGAAAAGTGGAAATCAGACATACTCAGCAAATATGGGAAACAAAAGAGAGAAATGTTTACGAAAATTAAGAAGATACCAGGTAACTGAAAACAAAGTCGCAAAGAGGAAAATTTAGAAAAAGGAAGAAAACTGAGAAAAAAGGGAAAAATTTGGTAGAGACAAAAATTCAGAAAATGGGAAAAGTTCAGAGAGAAAAATTCCAAAAAAAGTAGAGACGTTCAGGAAAGTGGCAAAGGTTCAGAAAAAGCCAAAAAGTAAAAAAAAAAAAAAAAAAAGCTTCAGAAAAAGAATGAAGAATCGGGAAAAATGGAAAAGTTCGGAAAAATGTTAAAAGGTTCAGAAAATAGAAAGTTCATAAAAATGAAAATAGTAAGGACAAAATAATGAAGTCTGAGAATAACGAAGAGTTCCCGAAAAAGAAAATTTTGGAAAAAAGAAAATGTTCAGGGAAAAGAAAAAAATCTGAGACGAGAGAGAGAGAGAGAGAGAGAGAGAGAGAGAGAGAGAGAGAGAGAGAGAGAGAGAGAGAGAGAGAGAGAGAGAGAGAGTTCTTCGTTGAGAGCAATAGTGGCATTTCAAAGTCCGATTCCAGTCTAGCACAGTGATTGACCGAAATTTATCAATGAAAGTTGTGCTGCCATACGAGAGACGAATGCTCTTTCATCAATGAAAACAATGTTGCCAGGTCGGAAACGCTCTCGTTCCGGTAACCATTATTGCTGCATGTCCGTGCTTGGAACAATTTTATTCATCATTGAGATTCGTTTTTTCAAACAAGAGAGCTGGACTTCGGTATACTGTAGGTGAAGGAAGTATCCAATATGTTTTACAAGTCGTATGCAACTGTTTTCTCTTGTCAGAATGATTTGTAAGTACAAACGTTAGGCTGACTTTAAACCTGTTATTATTATTATTATTATTATTATTATTATTATTATTATTATTATTATTATTATTATTATTATTATTATTATTATTATTATTATTATTATTAAGTCAAAACTTCTGTATAGCTTAGACCCTTTGAAATAGATTGAGTTAAAAAAAAATAGGTCGAAACCTTGCCTGATAATTGTGGTTACCTATGTTACCTTTAGGCATTGTTGGCAAGATCAATTGGCCTTTGCAGCATGCAGTATATTATGGTACATAATGCTTTTTCTCTCTCTCTCTCTCTCTCTCTCTCTCTCTCTCTCTCTCTCTCTCTCTCTCTCTCTCTCTCTCTCTATATATATATATATATATATATATATATATGTGTGTGTATATATATATATATATATATATATATATATATATATATATATATATATATATATATATATATATATATATATTACACGTACACACATACCTGTAAATGTTTACCCTGAGAGACTCGAACGCCTGACAGTACCTATCAACGACTCCCAGTCGACGTGTTAACCACTCAGCTCTCAGGTACTGAATCATTTATCAATTATCATCTCCCTCCGGTGATATTTCTGAAGTAAAGCGAATTGGACATTATACGACATTTGCAGCTTAATGTTTTTGTATATAAAATGTCACGGTGATGTGTTAAATATTCATATATATGTATATATACAGTATATATATATATATATATATATATATATATATATATATATATATATATATACATACACATACATACATATACATACACTCAAATACTCATCCTCCAGTCCCCCCTTCTGCAGTTCTTGATTACTACCACCTCCTCCCCCATCCCCTACTAACCCTTCTCCCACCCCACCCCTCTCCTCCCCCATGCCGACCCATCATCATATGACAGTAATGAAAGTGGAATTAAAGTGATAGGCTGGGAGCCTCGCCCCAATCGAGTCCGCATGAAGCCGCGCACAAAAGAGAGCGCGAAGAGGAGGCCATTTGAGTTAATATCTACTAATAACGCCGACCATAAGGCTCTATATGAGATCAAGTGATGGACGATTAGGGAGCTTCGTGATTGACTGTTATCGCCGGATTAAAGACCCTTAAATGTTGATGTCGCTTTTTTGCATTCGGGCCGCGTCCGATGCACCGCTTGATTTGGCGACTTATGCCTGCCACTGGTCGATCCCGGAGGTGGGATTTAACGCTGGGTCTCCTCTCTCTCTCTCTCTCTCTCTCTCTCTCTCTCTCTCTCTCTCTGTCGATTGTATGCATATATATATATATATATATATATATATATATATATATATATATATATATATATATATATATATATATATATATATATATATATATATATATATATATATATATATTTTGTTTCATTATTTCTCTCTCAGTATGAATGAAAAAAGAGAAAGATAGAACAGGGAGGAAGCAAAAGAATGAATAACAAAAACAATCCCTCATTTTCTGTTTCTCTCTATCTCTCTATCTCTCTCTTAGGAAATCAGCTTTGAATGCATAAACATCTTGAGTAGAAAGAATATATTTTCATTTGGAATTACACCCTGCGGCAATTTGGTCGACACTTTTTCATGAAGTGTACTCTTTTTTTTTTTTTTTGGTACTTTTTTCGTTCGCTGTTTTTTTCAACACAATGTCCCGACTCTTGAATAGTTATTTGATTGCTTGATTAATTACAAATTTTTAGTTGCTGTCTCATAATGCTTCTTCTCTTTAAAATTTTTCTTCATTACTGAATTAAATCGTGAGCTACGTCACTTGTTTAATATATGCTTCTCTTAAGAATGTTCTCATCGCTGGCTTAAATTAGCAACCAGGTTGCTGTTTTATATATATCAATACCTTTACACTTAAGTATTTCCTCATAAGTGCATCGTCTGTTAAATGTTGTTCGTATTGCTTGAACACGGACCTTTGTTCTTGATCTCAGTCAAGGTTCGCCGATCTGTGATTAAATAACGTACAGGAGTAGGGGAACCTTGTATCACCTGTCAGGCCACCAACTCCTTCCTTTTACTCTGTGGAATTTTGTCATTCCTTGATACTACGGTTCAATGATTTTCCTTTCCTCTCCTGTCAGGATTTGGATTTCTGCTTTTTCCCCCACTCCATCGGAACTAGGTAAAATAAAAAGAAAATTCGATATCTTTCCCGATCTTTCAAAATCTTAGTGAACATGAAAAACACATTTCCGACGGGACACCGGAGTGGGCCTAACTCCCCAAAATGAGAGGTCAAATTATTGAATTGTAAATAATGATATTGAACAAACTAAAGTCTGTCAGCTTGTTGAGCAAACTCCCATTAAATAGAAAGCGAAAAAAACGAAATAAGACAATTTAAAAACAAAGATATGTACATTAATCAATAAGCAGCAGAACACAAATGATACAATAAAAAAAAAAAAATTAAGAAGCTGGAGAAGCTCATAACAATACCATTAATTTTTTTTAACCATCAACGTCCATTTTTAAAAAGGCTAGGTAGGGGATGGGGAAGGGGAGGGCAAACTAAAGCTTTAAGGGGAGGGCAAACTAAAGCTTTTTACAACTCCCGTGAAAAATTGGAAAGGAAGGAAGGAAGAAGCCGGGTCTTCAAATGGAAGTCAGCTTTTATCTGTCCGTTCCCTGTCACGGAATATAAGTTGTCACATTCACAGTGTCTTTGTACAGCTATATCCTCATTTGTTTTCCAAGTCGTATGGTCTTTGATTATGGTGATATATGGGCATACTTCATTGTGCATTCATTTATTTATCTGCTTACCCATTCCAGAAATGAATGAATTATGGAATGGTCTTCCTCGTCATGTTGTTGAGTCGCTTGGACTTGAGAGCCTCAAACTTGGTGTAAATGCCTTTCTACCGAGCTGGCTCACATGAATGCATTCATAGTTCAAGTATTTTTTCTCATTTGTTTTTCTTTGCTTTTACATTTTATATAGTCGTTTCTGTACTTCTCTAGCATTCTGCTTAACCAGCTTGTGTTGCAACTTGGTTAATGTTAATACTAGTTATCATAGCTAGTAACAGTTGTTCATTCAAAACCAGTTTGCTTCCTTTCCCTTTAATCTTAAAACAAAAAATAACAGCCCTGATGTGTCCTGCTGGTAACTCGTATTTAGCTTCATCTGTCACGTATCGCATATATTACTTCACCTTTATTTTCATGTATTACATTATCTAAATTCATGATCAGATTTATTTTCTTTCAAACCATTTTTCCATCTTTGCTTAGCCAATTTTTTTTTTTTTTTTAACTCAATTTCTTTTCTACGTTCGTATAGAGTTTATTTCCGTCTTTTGAAACAGGCATATTTTCTTTGAGTTACTGTATGTATCACACTCCTTTTATTTTTAATTCCGATAAAAAAGCTCATTTCTGTTGACGTTCATCAACCTCTGAGCAGTTTCTTCTTGCATGATAGGTGTTTACCCAGCCCATGCAACAATGATCGTAGACTAGAATCTCATGATTTTGCCAATTAATTACTGCCTTGATGTTCTTTGCACCATGCATTCTTTGTCATCTGGGTATTTGAATGCTGTACTTTATGGGTCATGATGGTTTGTACTAAATTTAGGCAACTGTTTTCGTCTGAACCGAGATACAAGTGCTTTTTTATCACCACCATCCAAAGGTTATGTTGGTGTTTACAAAAATCGACTAAAAGTGTACCACATGATTGGCATCAAGTGGTTAAGTTTTAAGAAAATAGGAATGTACCTTTCGGGAGAAGCAGACCTTCTGGTGGATGAATTGCTCAGCCTTAGCAGAAGTTTTATGCTCTCCGAAATTTTTGTTTTAATTGACTACTGTCTGATTAGGAATGTTAAACTCTGGGGATCTTTTTTTCGGCTGAGTGCCTTACTTCTGTTTACCTTTGGCTTTTTTTTTATGTGTAATGGTGCTTGGAAGTCTTGGACAAATAATACCTCTTTAGCCCTTGCCGTGTAAGTGCTTTGTACACATTCCTTGCACTTCTGAGACACTTTTTGTTGGGTTACTTGACACTTTTAAGATCTTTGCTTGACAAGGGTCCAGTTATTCTGATATTGTAATTCTGAGTGATTTAATATCTGACTTTATAAAGCTCTGAGAGCTTTCCTACTAATCCAATATTAGGAGTTTGTGCCCTCGAGTGGTCTTTTACCATGGGAGGCTTGGTAGACCAATTGTGTTGAAGGCCATCATATGGAATCTTCAGTTTTCCAAGACAGAGGAAGAATGATCTCCAGCTTTTGGAAAAAATAATTTACATGAACGCTTCTTATTTTTTCCAAACTTTTTCCTTCATTCTTATATTATACGAATCTTCATAATTCCCGGGATAAGGAGAACATCTAATCTTGAACTATTCCTCCGCAAATGACTACAGACAAATATAAGTAAACAGGAAAAAAAAAATCCACTTCATCGCCCGCCTTCAGTTGTACGTCGGGGTGCACCCACAATCCCCACTACACCCTTCCGATATATACACAGGGTTGCGCGTTTTCGTTAATCGTGTTTATGTATTGGTGCGCGCCATTTTCGGCCATTGTTACCACTGGTCACGAAATTGCCGCGAAGTAGATGGGATCCCTCAACGAAACTTCTTTTATGTCCTCCCCTTGGCCCTCGCTGGCGGCCCCCGGCCTTCCTTTTTTTCACTTTTTTCCCCTCCAAGAGGTCTGCCTGCTTCACGTTTTTGTTGGCCCCACCTTTTTTGGTTTTTTGTGCCCGGCTCATTTTATTTTTGTATAAGCAGGAGTGTTCATTGGTCCGGGGTTTCGTTTTATGGTCTCACTTGTTATGGCGTGCTGGTTCTGTCTGGGACCAATTGGGCTTGATGGTGTTCAGCGCCCGGCGGATTTGCTTTTGCTTTGTTTTCAAGGGGCGTTCTTTGCGCCAGATTCCCTCCCTCCCTCCCTCCCTCGCTCCCTCCCTCCCTCCCTCGCTCTGACGCGCCTCTTTCTTTCACTCTTTATTTTCCCAAGGTTTCATCTGAGCTGTGCGGATGATTTTGTTTAAAAATTTAACTAGGCTTTTTCGTGTTTTTCTTTTTTCGTTTCTTTTGCAGGATTTGGTTGGGGTTACTGTCGCGGTTATTGCTAGCCTTTGTTCTTGCGCTCTTTCTTTTGTGACAGTCCTTTTTGTTATTCGTATACTTTTCTTCGTCTTCATTTTTGACTGACTTTTGCTCTTGAGGTGGCTTGTCATGGCATCAAGTGTGTTTTACATGATTTTGAAATGTCCTCTCTCTCTCTCTCTCTCTCTCTCTCTCTCTCTCTCTCTCTCTCTCTCTCTCTTCAGTATGAAATGTAATAATGTGAAGGCAAGCTGAGAAACTTTGATCCATTATTATTTACAACAATAAAAAATACCAATACTAATAATAATGATAATAATTCATAATTCACATAAAATGTTGTAACTATTTTTTCGACGGTTTCTATGAGAATTTGAATAATGACATTAAATACACACATGAAGGGACAAGCTATGCATTACATACAAGTATTCCACACGCAATGGTTGTCATTTCAATCTCCCCATTAGCAGAAAGATGGAAGATATATATATATATATATATATATATATATATATATATATATATATATATATATATATATATATATATATATATATATATATATTTTTTTTTTTTTTTTTTTTTTTTTTGCGCCCCCGTTTCCACAGGCTGCCACATACCACAGTCGACTAACCTCCATATGTTTGATTTACTGTTTAGGACGTTAGGTTAACGGGGAGACCTTGGAACTTGAGGAAACCGACCCAAAGACGTTTTCTTCCCACTGGGATCGATCTCAGGGTCTCTTGCTGCGTTGTGTATGTGTGTGTGCAGTTGATATTATGCTTATGTGTTTTATTCCCAAACAATTACAATTTAAAAACAAGAAAGTGGTTATTGTGAGTAAATTTATGTTCTTTTTTATTTTCCACGTGAGCATACCCGATATTTCTATTGCTTGGTATTCGTTTATGTAA
>NC_089766.1:26466164-26496164 GCF_040412425.1 Macrobrachium rosenbergii | reverse complement strand
CAGGCCACAAAAACAAGGTTTCCGTACAACAACTAAGTTTTTGTTGTACATCTTAAGCAAGACAACATGGCTCTTCAGAACTCAGGTTTCCCAAGATTAGTTGTATTTTCTCACGCTAAGCAAAATGTTCTCATGGTAAATACTTTTAATGATTTTGTTCAAGATAGTAGAAAGGTATTGATTTTATTCAATGATAAGGAAGGCGTATTTATGTTATTGATGATATCAGTATGATTAATATGGTGACAATAACAGTCCCAATCCATAATTTCCATTTCCATCCCCTCCACGACACGCCCCCATCCCAGCTCAACCTGTCCTGTTGTCTCGTGTTGAAAACCGGTCCTCGATGATCTTGTCTTCGTTCTCCTGTCTTGGATCCAGACACTATATCCTACCTTTCTTCCAACTGCCTTTGGTTATCCTATCTTTAAGTCCAGTCATTCCCTGTTAACTTTATTCCATTGGCCTTTGGCTCTCCTGTCATGGAGTCAAGACGCTCCAACCCTCTTTCCAGTGGCCTTTGGCTCCCCTGTCATAGAGTCCGGCTACACCTTGCTGACGTCTTTCTAGTCACTCCCTGTTAATATCCTTCCACTGGACTCTGGACCTCTTGGCTTAAGTCCAGACACGTCCAATCCCCTTACTTGCTCTGGCCTTTGGCTCTTCTTTTTTGAAGTTACTCCTCCCTGCTTTCCTTCCAGTGGATTTTTGCTTTCCTTTTGGAGTCCAGCTACTCCTTCCTAACTTCCTCCCATAGGCCATTTGCTCTGCTGTTGTGAAGTCCAGCTACTCTTTCCTTGCTTAGCTTTTAGAAGCCAATGACTCCTCTGTTCCTGGGTCCAGCAACTTTTTACTTCCTCCCATTGGCCTTTGGCGCTCTGTCTAGAAGTCTGACCACTTATTCCTACTGCCATCCGGCGGCTTTTTGTTCTTCAGTTTTAGAGCACAGATGCTCGTGCCTAACTTCCTTCCAGTGGCCTTTAGCTTTCTTTTCTTGAAGTCCGACCACTCCTTCCTGCCTTCCTTACGTCAACCTTTGGCTCCCATGTTTTGGAGCCCAGCTGCTCCTTAACTTCCTTCCAACGTCCTTTTGCTCTTCATTCTTGCAGTCTAGCCCCTTCTTACCTCTCTCTCGTTCCATTCTAGCAACCTTTGGCTCTCCCGTCATGGAGTCCGGTCATTCTTTCCTACCTACCTTCCAGCAGCCTTTGACTCTCCTGTCTCGGAGTCCAGGCACTCCTTCCCACCTTCCTTCCAGCAGCGTCTCCTGACTGGTGTATACCTAAGCCGCGGTATCTTTCATTTTTTATGGCTTCCTTCATATATTTTGTTTTAATGGCACAGGCTTCTGAGAGAGAAGTCCTCCTCCGGCCTCTCTCCACATTACCGCCGGGAGATATACGAGCTCCCCTTTTCATCCTGGACCAGGACAATTCGCGTCTTCTTCTTCTTCTCCTTCTTCTTCTGCTGGCATTATCCTGCTTTTTCTCTTTTATATATTACCTTTCCCTTCCATTTTTATCATGCTTATTCTACCTCCTACTCATTTTTTCATCTTTTGCTTGAGGGACGACTTCTTTTTAGTCTTTCTTCCCTTCTTTTTCTCATCTTCCTTTCATTACTTGCTTTCCCTTCCTCATTTCGTGATGAAGATTTTACCATCCTTTTCTTATTCTCTTCGGCCATTTTCCCATCTTTTTTCCCTTTCCCTTCATTTTAGTCTTATTTTAATCTTATTTATTCTGCTTTATTCGTGATTTCCTCCTTTCTCTGATAAAACTAACTGAATACGGAGTATTGTATATATAAGGAAAGACACAGAATACCGACGATGAGAAAAAATCAGATCTGATCAACAGAACAGCCTGAAATGAATAATGAAGTTTAGATTAAGCACCTGATTGAACGACCGGCTGACAGACATGGCAGCTGTCGGTTAACCGAATGACAGAGCTAATGATTGATCAAGCAGCCGATAAGAGGAGTTGACAGACACAGGTTAACAGACTGTTCGTGATGACGCTGGCTAAGCCTTACCAGTAAAAGTATTCAGCTTTATATCTCTTCTATCTTGAGGGACTTCAGGAACTTTACAGGGGAGGGGCTAGCGTTGTGATCTTGTGTTGTTTCTCCTGCCATTCTATTTTGTACTGGTTTTGTTTTGACTTTGTAGACGCTGTTGAATCTTTCTTTTTGACGTCACAATTGTTGTACATGACTTTTTAATGCATTTCAAAAACTGTTTTCCTGTTTTGTGAAAATAATTTTCTTTTATTTAGGCATACGCTGGTAGTAGTTAAATCGTTTGTAGTTGTTATAGTAAACTTCTTAATTTCATTTAAAGCCTTTGATTGAAATGGCAACTTTTCAGTTTTTGTATTTTGTAATGCTAATCTTATAGTCTTGTTTTATTCCTTTTTTAACAGTTTTGGACAATACAGTGTTGCATATTGCATATGCTTTATAATGAAATTGGATCGGATTTTCTAAAATTATTTGAAACTTTTTTACGCCTTTTATCACAAAAATTTATACTTAGATTGTTGGTGTCTTATAGTCTTTCATGTGTTTTTTATCGGGTATATTAATTTTTGAGCTGACAGTAAATATGCTGAGCCAGTACCGTGACTGGCTGAAGCTCATGTTCAGGACTCACCAGAGGTTACAGTTCAGATACAGCAGCCAATCAGGAGCAAGTTAGAAGCTTCAGTGATATCAGAGGCAGATATTTACTGTCAGCTCAAAAGCAACAGACTTTAGGCTGTATGTTTTTGGTGAGTTTGCTTTAGTATCAGATAACCTTTAATTTTTAGAATACTTTTAACATAATATGATTAAAGAGTTGGTCACTGATGTATGTTTTTATATCTACTGAGTAGAAACTTTCGTATTTTTCTAGTGGCTTTTTTCTTATTTTGAAAACTCAGATATATGGCAGTTGTAACATAAGATCATTCACAATTAGCTGGTAAATTTTGAGTCATTTTTTATAACGGTTTCATTCTGAACAACTCAGAATAGCGTTATAGTAAGAGCATCTGCTCTCTCTCTCTCTCTCTCTCTCTCTCTCTCTCTCTCTCTCTCTCTCCCCCTTTGTTGACCTAATAATGAATACAGTACCCTGGTTGTTAGTTGACTGTTGTGGGTAGTAGCTGAGGTTTAGCATTACATCATGCTTGAAAACCGGAGGGTCTCGACTGGGTAATCTCACCACTTCTTACAGCGGGGGACCATTCATCAAATTTTGGGATACTTTCGCCTCAATTTCCAAAAATTTGTTTTCCCTAAAGTAGACAAGGATTGACTGGCAAGGACTTTTAAACATCCGAAGAATGTGTCAAAGAAGTGGTTACAGGCGAAAATCCCATCTGCGGTTCATGATTCACTGGGAAAAGAGAACTTCAAGTCATGACGGAATGGACGAGGAATTTCCAAGTCATCTTAAGACTGAAATGAATTAGACATTGTGAAGCACATTCTAGGATGGTAGCCCAATTTCTTTCTCTGCCCTGACTGACTCCACAGCGTGGGTTGTCAGAGCACAATGAGACTGCAAGGAACATGTTTGTATAGATATATGAGTATATATATATATATATATATATATATATATATATATATATATATATATATATATATATATATATATATATATATATATAATATATATAATTATATATATATATATATATATATATATATATATATATATATATATATATATATATATATATATATATATATATACACATACATATATTTGTCATTTACACGCGTGACATTTTTACATTCACGAATATCGTTTAAAATCCAGTTCGCTAAACTTGGGAAATGACTTCCACCCTTGGGTGTAAATTATTCCGAGGTTTGGTGAATTTGATATTTAACGATATTTCTGGCTTAATATTTGTCGGAGACACACACACACACGTTTATGTATGTTTTATTACATAGTCATGTATACAAATAGGCACAGAAATGATACAGGCATACACTTTTAAGTAAACGTCTATGGGACTTCTTCAACTGTGTGATCTTCATTGCTAAACTTAAACATTGCAACGGCATAAGGATATCCAACAATTAATAATCGTAGACAGTTTGTTGTGTTCTTACTCATATAGTCCACAACATGGGGTAAAGACCACAGCTTATATCTCCCGAACGCTTTCTCAATAACGCCCAGTATAAACTGTATAGTTACAGTATAAACTGTATAGTTACAGAGAAGCGTAGTTCCAGGAACAATTAAACCCACCATGTGAATTATTTTGGCGTATGCCGGACCACCAAACATACGCTTTTAGCCCACCCCTCCCCCGGCCATCTCCATTTACCCCCTCCCTCAACACATTAGCCCTCGCGCACTCTCTTTCCCTCGGGTTTTTGAGAGTGTGTTTGGAGGATGTTAAATTCATATATACTGTATATATATATATATATATATATATATATATATATATATATATATATATATATATATATATATATAATTTATATATATATATATATATATATATGTATAATATTTATATATATGTACATGAATATAATATATACATGTGTGTGTGTATACGCCCCCATTTGTACTCAGACCACATGATATATATAAATGACGTGTATGCTGGGGCGTAACGCATAGTTTACCGAAGAGTATACACAGTGCTTCTTGGACGTCCTTGAAGGAGGACTATTTTTTTTTCTCATCTTCTTCTCGTCTTTTGATCCTGTAATGGCGACGAGGAAAAATATGCCGCGTTTTCTTCCATATTTCTTTCTTGGCCTATTCCTCTTCGTTCCCCCCTCATCCCCTTTCTCTTTCCTCTCTCTTTTATCTTGCTTGTCTATCTCCGCTCTAAATGTGCTCGTCTTCTTGGCTCCAGCGAGAGAGAGAGAGAGAGAGAGAGAGAGAGAGAGAGAGAGAGAGAGAGAGAGAAACGACCCCCTTTTATGCTCACTCCCCCTTGAAAAAGAGGCTTTTTGTTTCTCGCTTTGTAATGTGATTTATGGCTTTAGACTATTTTTTGTGTTTTGCCTTTTTTTCTTTCTTTATTGTTTCTAGTGGGAGTATGGATAAGAGAGAAAGAATGCTCTGTGGAGGAAGGGGGTGGGGTTGGGAAGGGTGGGGGAGGGGGAAATGATGGGGCGGGGAGCAGGTCGTCTATATTTTATTTCTAGTCATTGAATACCCAGGGAGGTCAGTCACCTAATGTAGCCGAGAGCTGGCTGCCCAATTCATAATTCTTCAGGGAACAGAATGTAGGTTGCAACGGGGAAATTAGGAAGGGGCGAGGGATGGGGCACTCCAGGTTCATCTTGGTCAGTGGGTATTCAAAGGTCATTGACCAAACTCGGCAAATGAATTAGATTGTGTGGGCCGCTTAAATCAATTTTCGGACGCGGATGTGGATGGAGGGGAAAGGAGCGAGTTCTAAGGGAGACTTTGTTGTACTGTTTTGTGTCCCCATAACTACATTTATCTCAACGGCCTTCCAAAGGTCAGCACTTGCTGCACCTGAATTACAGCTGCATGAGCTAGAGATGCATTACGCCCAGTTATTAAAGGCAGCTGTCGCTGGAGTAGATTCGTAGGAACAATTTCTTAATGCAGCGTTGGCCCTCACACACGCAGGCACACACCACAGAGACGAAATGTAATTACGCATATATATACTGTATAACTGCTGTTTATACGTGTAGATACAGCCACAAGTTCTCACAAACATTCTCCCCTCTTCCTTCTGTTCTATTTTCTTTTCATTTCATTCTGTTTTGTCCTGCTATTTCCTGTTTTATCTTTTGTCTTCTCTGGCACAGCACAGTTGCAAGCCCTTTATCGCCATATCGTTCTGAATACATCAGTATAATTAAAACGCTGCAGTTATATGCTTCATTCTTTGTTTACCCATTTTCCCTTAAATAGAAAAAAGAATACAAAAAAAAGAAAAGGAGATTTGCCTTTGAATGCATCGTGCAAGTCCCGCCAGAGAAATAAAAATGCAAATGTTACGAATGATAAATTGTTAAAGAGATTTCACACCGCAAATCCCAACCTCCCTTTCCGAACCCTCTCTGGTGGGTGGTTGGGGGGTTGAGGAGAGGGTTGCTATAGGAGATTAGAAACCCCCTCGCTTGTAGTGGTGAGTGGTGAAGGGGCTTCTTGTGATGAGCGCTGTTGAAGGTATGAGGCTTCTGGTAACTGCAGGGAGTGGTTTAGGGCAACCCCGTCCCCTGAAATAAATGGTGCAGGGGGTTTATATGGTGTTTTGCAACCCTATTCCCTTGTATTGAAAGGTGTCAGGGCTTATGGGGTTTGGGGCAACCCTTTCCCTCGCAGTGAGTGGTGACAGGGTTTCCTGTGGATATCCTAAGGAGGTTAGACGGGATATCCCCATCCCTTCCCTGAGTGTGGTGGTGAATGATGAAGAGGGTATCTGGGTGACTGACAGCCCCTCCCCCCGCAATGATTGGCGAAGGGGGTTTCTAAGGGTTTTGGCTCCCCTTTCCAATAGAGGAAGTGGCGGATTAATGTAGTTGGCAATTTGAAAAGATTTTTAGCTTCGTTCAGTAAATTTCATCGTTTATTTTTATCCCACGACTTTCCAGTGAAATCACTGCTCGGTGTTTTCTTTTTTCTAGCTTGGTTTTCATCAGGTTTCAAATTTTGTTGTCATTTTCCGTCAAGGTTTTACTCACAACAGATTAAAAGCGTCTGATCTGATGTTTTATTAGGCTACAATTTTTTATCACGTTGTTATTCTTTTATCGGAACTACACACACACACACACACACACACACACACACACACACACACACACACACCATAATCCCATGCTTATCAACCTCACCTATTGGTCTAGAAACACTGTTGACCAAGTAGTGAATTATTTACTGTAGGGGTAGATTGAGGTCAGTCATGGACAACTCCACGGATGAAGATGCTAATCCCAGCCCCTTTTCAATCCTGGATGTAGCCACCACATCTGGCCAGTTTGTACGTACGTAAACAGTTGATCAGGTCAGCTGAGACTTGGTTGGTTTTTAACTGAGTGCGTTTGTCCTCCTGTCTCAAGCTAAAAATATATATATATATATATATATATATATATATATATATATATATATATATATATATATATATATATATACATATACAGTATATATATAAGTGTGTGTGTGTATTATATATAATATATAAAAAGTTCTTGAGAAATGGCTTCTTGCTAATTGAATCTTGAAGTCGGTCCTTGTTTTCCGTTCCTTTTGGAATCTATTCTAAGTCCCTGAAATGTTCCAATTCCTAAGAATTAAAGAGGAAATCCTGTGTATCCTTCAAGCATGAAATTTATTCCTTCCTTTACATGGAGTAAATTTTTCCTGTTGCAATTTTCTAGCCTTAAGTGGAATTTATTCCTCCCATCATTCTTAGAAATTTTCCTTTATGGGTCTTGAAGAATCTTTTTTGTCCCCTAATTTTTTTGTTTTATCTTTTTGAAGTTTCATTCTCTTCCACTTTAGTTTTGTGGAGTTTTATTAAGATATGTCTTACAGCCCTTTGCTTCATTTTTGTTTATTTGATCTATCATCTTTATGAAATTGGTGTTTTTAAACAAGTATTCTTAAATTTGCTGGCTCACACATGTAAGTCTTTTATACTAAGGGGTTGGCTTAAATGATAACAGCACATCAGTCGTTGTAACATTCATTCTTTAACTGCTAAATGGAGAAGGGAGTAACATTATTACATACTGCACACAACTCGGGTCTCTCTCTACTTTTCCCTCCGAAGACTTCAGGATTTTAAGTCCCTTTCATCAACGTAAAGTACACAGATACCTCATCAGCAGCACACTGACCCACCTTTAACCATACCCTGTCTGTTATTTACCTCCCACTTTCCAGATCTTTCTCTACATTTTTCCGAATTGCAAACCATCTGCTTCTATTCTCTCCACACGGCCACTGCACCTGTGGTCCATCTTTTTATCCCCGTGAACCCTTCCACCTTATGTTTCTAATCGTCTGATCCTGACGTTTTTCAGCGTACCACCACCTTTATACTTCCACCGTTTTGCTTTCATTTACATCAGCGGATTCACGTGTGTTCTGAATTTTTTCATGACTGAACATTTTGCTTGATATTGAAAGGAATGCGGAAATTTCAAAGAGGGAAGAAAGTTCCCAAATTCAGGAGGTGAAGAATAAAGTGTTATTTTGTAGCTTAATTGATAATATAGAGTAGCAAAAGAGAAAATGACCGGGAGAGCGCCAGCAGCGACATCTTCATGGGAATAATAATGAAAATGATTGTCCTTGCAAACAGTAAAGCGGGCGTCGTCGTCGTGGGCATGACACTGGCGAAACGTGGGAGCTTGATTCTATTTGGAATAAATCTCTCAAGTGTTCTTTTATGGCAATGCGTATGGGATAAATCTTTCAAAAAACTTCAAAAGCAATAATACCGAAAATCTATTAAGTTTTTCCTCCCATCTTTTTCCTCCTCCTTTTTTTTCTATCATTGGGCGGTTAGTTTCCCATTTTCTGCGTCCATGTATTTTATTGGAGGGGGGACTGAGTTATATTCCTGCGAGACCGTTAGTGGCTCCTATAAGATTTATGGTGTTATACTCCTCCTATTTTATGTGCCGGTCATTTTACCTGTCTCTTCTGTTGCTTGTTATTGCTTACTATATCTACTTTTACGCTGTTTCTCTTATTAATAATATCGCCTGCGATGGATGGGGCCAAACTCTTATTGTTTTCAGTTGGAAATTGTCGATTTAATTGCTCTCGGGAAAAGGATGGGGCCAGCTGCCCTGTGCGTTTCTGCGCGTTATGTACACACATTTGCCCGGAACATACACTTGCATATAGTGTGCTCACAAACGCGCGCGCTCCCACGCACGGATACACAGTGCTTACACACGCACACACATACACATATTTTATATATATAATATATTATATATATCTGCATATATATATATATATATATATATATATATATATATATATATATATATATATCTAGGACTGCAATACTGTCATCATTGGCTCCCTTGTCAAATGCAGCTGTTGTCAACCTTTCTGGTAGGGGCAGCTGTAAGTATAATGGATGCAACCCTTATCAGCCTTTACAGTGGTTGCAAACCTTATCAGCTCTTATTCTCTAAGCAAACCTTGTTAGTCATGATGGGAAATGCAATTCTGCCTTCTTAAGCTAAATGTAAAGATAATTAGCTATGCTATCTAATCAACATTGTCTTAATATTCTTATGAATTCTGTTTTCATTAGCCTGTCGTATGATGCGACCCTTGTCTCGTTTTATCCTTGGATGTAATCCACAGAGTATTTTCCACTTTTGATGAATTACATGATTGTGTCACCAACCATTATTTTGTTCTTACGTTGCCACGTTCCGCGGCCTGGTGCCTGAGTTTTTGTGTTTTGCAGCGTTAGTTGTGTACCTCGATTGTCAAATATAATGAATGGTAAAATAAGTGGTTGGAACAGTCTTGACTCGAAGGATGTTATGTACCATCCCAAAGCTCTGAAAAAGGTTCTCATCACTCTGCACTAAGTCTTTTTGGAATGTTACGTACCTTCCTGACTCTAGGACCTAGGTACCCCCTTTCAGCATGCTTATATAGGAGCCAGTGGTCACAGAGGCTGGCCCCGGGTTGGACGAGGAAAATATAAACTTAGGGTTAATCACATAGGGCTAGTTTTTTGTTGCACACAGAAAAAAAAACATATGGATACTAGACTTTTATCATAGTGACATTTTCCTTTTGTGTATTTCTTGACTCCTCTTTACTGTGATTTTTCTGCTGATTATATCATTGTTCAGACTCGTCGCCTGCAACTATTGTAGGGATTTCTTGAAGAGAACCTTATACCTGATTTACAGATATACTTTTCTCGATCTGTCGTATGAAAATTTATACTGGGAAAGACTGAAGTCCTTTTCTGAACCACCATGGCCTTTACAAGTCAGGCTTTTTTCCACAATTTCTGGGTCATTTTTTTCTGTAGTTGCGCTTATGAATTTGTTGGTCTTATGTGTTACTCCTTTTCTTCTCTTTTACTCTATTTCTTCTTTCTCACTGCATTTATCCTTACATATTCTGTAGCTTTCACTTTGAGGAATACTTTGTAGCCTTTTTCGTATTTTATATAAATAATGTTCACCTTATAAATAATACTTTAATTATGGTGTACATCGAAGATGATGAAATATTACAGGTTATTTCTGGGCGCAAATACCAACAAAGATGATTGAGTAAATTTCATTAATAATAAAAGCATTGACTTCCATTATACTTTCATCATTTCTTGTGTTCCACCCAGTTTATATTAAAGTACCTTCGTTTATTGTTTTTTCATTTATCGAAGTACTTAGTGCGTATTGCAGTCTGATAGTTATTCACTGTCACATTTGGTGTAAGCTACAGCGTTCTTTCGATGTTTGCAGGGACCAGCTGTGTACACTGATCGTTATTTGGGAGTGGGCTGCAACTGATGCACTCGTTATAACTGATTAATAAATGAAAATCCTTTTTATAGTTGTATATATATATATATATATATATATATATATATATATATATATATATATATATATTTTTTTTAATTTAAGATAAGGGTTAGTTGTTGAGGTACATAAAAACATTAAGAATGAATTTAAGAGTTCAGTAAGTTGAAGGTCATGGTCAGACACTCAGTAACCACGAAACAGTCAGACATAGTTTTGCAATTAGTGCACATGATTAATTAAAAAGCTTTACTAACTGGGGAATTCAAGAGTTAGGTCTTAAAAAGCTTCATTACTTCGAAAAAATGAAAAAAAAAACAGAAGACTGCTTAAGTTTTAAGAACAGTTGTAGCTTTCAGATGTAATCACACGAAAATGTTCTTCTCCTTTTCCAGGTTAGTGACTCTGGAATCCTTGCGTAGAGGACAGCCGCATTCATAAGGTCAAGTGAGTAATTATTTAAGGAATGATAGGACGTGTAATGGAGATGCACAGTGAATATTGTGCACTTTTTCTCCAGACATACATACACACACACACACACACACACACACACACACACACACATATATATATATATATATATATATATATATATATATATATGTGTGTGTGTGTGTGTGTGTGTGTGTGTACTATATGTATGTATATATGTATATATGTATATATATATATATTTATTTATTTATATATATTTATAGCCATTTCATTAATTAGACACCAGATTGATTCTAAATGGAGGAAGAGGCAAATGGTGTTCTCTGGTGGGTTGCTGTCAGGGTGGAAATTTACCTTGGGGCTAACAACGTCATCCTACAATGACTTCCTGAGAACAGGATAGCTAACATCCTTGGGGGCCTACCCCTCTAATGGGAAAAAGCGTATGGTAAGCATATACATACATACATACATACATATATGTATGTATGTATGTATATGTATGTGTGTGTGTGTACACATACATATACAGTATGTATATGTGTGTGTGTGTGGGTTGTTTGTTTGAGTACATATTCCCCAGTATAGATTCCCTCTCTCTCTCTCTCTCTCTCTCTCTCTCTCTCTCTCTCTCTCTCTCTCTCTCTCTCTCTCTCTAAACAGATCAGATAATTATTAATTCCTACATATTAAAGCTGTAAAACCAGTTAGTATATATTCCTGTTTCACTAGATGGTGCAAGATGATCTCTCTCTCTCTCTCTCTCTCTCTCTCTCTCTCTCTCTCTCTCTCTCTCTCTCTCTCTCCCTAGTGCATGTGTCAATGTACGTATTCTTATCCAACACTCGTGTAACTCACGTCCAAAACCATATTTGTTTTCTTGCCACAGAGAGAGAGAGAGAGAGAGAGAGAGAGAGAGAGAGAGAGAGAGAGAGAGAGAGAGAGAGGAGAGGGAGAGAGAGAGACACGCATGGAATGGATTGTTATACATAAGGCTCTTTATTATTGACGTCACACTTTTGAATGTGTCGTTTCCTCTCTCTCTCTCTCTCTCTCTCTCTCTCTCTCTCTCTCTCTCTGTAGATAAAAAATTTCTTACTTTGGTGTCCAGAGTTGGCAATCATTAATACTTTCTACAATCGTGACAGCTTTATCATTGAATGAGGTCCTCCTGCCATTAAATTGCTGCTCTGTATCCTGAAGAATCCATTGCGGCCCGGTTGGCCTAAGCAGTGAATTTCATATCTGATAGTAAGTTGCTGGTGGTGGGTAGCAGTCTGGATGGAGAAGGCCATTTGCTATTAACCTCATCCTTAAAAGATTTCCACGGAAGAAGCAAGGCATATATATATATATATATATATATATATATATATATATATATATATATATATATATATATATATATATATATATATATTATATATACAATATATATTATATATATATGTATGTGTGTATGTGTGTGTACACTGTATATATAACCGCACTTTGTCATAAACATGACAGACTACTCTTGAAAATGGCGTCCTCAAAAAATAAACTTATAAATTAAGCCTCGGTGTGACAGGACCTCTCCTGATAGGAACACCTTTCTCCTTCGCTGTCGTGAAGGACTAGCGTAGGACTCCTGCCGCGTGGACATGATCTCCCGAAGGACGCATATGATAATGATAGACCAGCGTCCCGCCTTCAAAGGTCGTTCCAAAGCCACTACTGGTTGGGGGTCTGTGCCCCTCTTTATATAATTAGAATGCTCTGTTTTATATATATATATATATATATATATATATATATATATATATATATATATATATATATATATATATATATATATATATATATATATATATATTGTGTTTGTGTGCGCACGCGCTTGTGCGTGTGTTCCTTTATTCCCACAATTGAACTTCATTGATATAATCTCTCTCTCTCTCTCTCTCTCTCTCTCTCTCTCTCTCTCTCTCTCTCTCTCTCTCTCTGATATTCGAGTATTTTTTAATGTGATTCGAATTTTGATTGCCGTGTTCCTACTAAGATTGCTCCTGTTTTTGTTATACATATTTTGCTTGCAAAACCCGAGAGGACATCTGTATTATTGAATCAGATGGGCTACGAAGTTCTGGTTAATTTCGTACTGTTTTCCTCGTGCCTGAATGCCTCTTAAACCAAGTCCGTTTACCTAAGAGTTTTGTAACCTTTCACCACCACTGTTATTTAATTTTGTAATTTAATTTATTTATTAATTCATTCATTTTTATTTATTTTTTATACATTTATTAATTCCTGTAACATGAACTTGCGCTTCTGTTTATTATTTATCGTCGTTTACCTCTTTAGTGATCAGTTGATCATGGAAGAAGCATTAATTGAGCACTGGATAGATTTATCCACGACGCAATTTGTATGACAAATTGGGGCTGAATGATTTTGTTACAAATTGCACATAAATGGAACACTTAACATGCATTTCATTCCATGAGGAGCTGTGTTCCAGCTCATGAAATAATGTGCGGTCTGTGTCTGAAATCGCTGTAGTTGCAGCTGAAAGAGGTACAGGGAATATCTGTCATAGTTCAAATGCCTTAGGCTACCCTCTCCCGCTCACACCGTATATACTACCACACAATAAAGTTCAAGCGCTGTCCTGTCATAAGTCAGCCCAGTTCTAAACTAGCCCAATCATTGAAGGATAGGAAGTGAAATTTTCAAAAACAGAATACTTCAAAATCGTATGAATAATAGTAGGCGATATTAAGTGATAGCCTTTATTAGTAGAATACCTATAATTGACAGAAAGATTTCGACTCAATTTCCCTGCAAGTAGAATAACTTATGCGTGAGTAAATTTGATAAGAAGTGACTGGGCGCTTTAGAAATTAAAGGTTTTAGGCGTTGATTGAGTGCAGCAGATAGATGTCTTTAGAAAGGACTGGAAAATATAGTGTGAACACTTCTAAGGAAAGTATCTTAGACGGGACTGAACTCAGTTTATAAGTGAAATTCTGTTATGGAGTTCCTTAGGAGTGACTGAAAGGAAGTAGTTGAATATTCTTCGTATGAAGAATATGGTAGAAGTGACAGAACCTCAATAAGTGAACTTCTCTATTAATATTATATTAGTGGAATGTCTTAGAAGTGATTGAATGATGGTGTGGAACTTTACATGCTAACAGAATACTTATAAATTGAGTGAATGATATTTGGTGAAATTTTTATGTAAGCAGAGTACCCTGTGCCAAATTCTTTGAGGTGTGCCATCGACGACTTTCGCTGAAACTCTTTGGTAGCGTCAGGGGGCAGTCGACAATGAACGTCAGAGGTCAACCGATAAAAGCGTGCAGCGCATATGCGTAAATAGATGAATAGAATATGATATGGAATTTCAAACTAAGAGTGACTCAGCCTCAGGAAGGAAGAGTTACCTTGTTCAATTATTTGACCGCCTGAATAGTGACAAAAACTCGACGTTTAATCAAGGGAACACTGGGGAAATCAAATTATTCCAGTCTGCGTGTGTACAGTCATAGAGACTCAGAAATTCTTTTACCGATTGTCATCCCCTGAAAATCATTCTTGAATCATACCATCAATTATCGTCATTGGTATTTCATGATCATGCCCACTACGCAGCTATATAAGAGTTAAGAAAACAAGTAAATAAATTGCTTTTTTCCTCGCCGTGTGAGCGTTGTCTCGCCTCTTATCAGTTGATTTAACCCCCGGCCGTTCGATAATTAGCCTTGAGAGTCGTAAATAGTAGTGAATTATGTTAAACATCCTAAATTGCATACTTGCACGGCTTTGTTTAGAGGGTCGCAAAGTTATCTCAAGTATCTGTGCGTTGTTAAAAGGTCATTAATGAGCTTGCAGCATTAATGGTGATCCATTGTTGGAGATGCAACTCGACTTATCTGCAGCGCCCGCCTGTTTGGTTGCATTTATAATTTCCATGCTTTTTGTTTTTCCCTGCGTTTAAGCCGCCGAGATGCTCATTCTTTTGACTACATCATGGTCACCGTCAGTCACAGTTTCAGGAGGTTACGTTATGGTAATGCTATGCTGTAGCAGTTGACCTCCCAGCCGTGCAAATCTTCACCATTGCCTACCAACGTGTTGCGTATATCTGTGCATCCATACAAACACACACACACACATATATACATATATATATGTATAAGTTGCATATATAAACAATCTGTAATTCTGTAATCAAGCGTTCCTAATTGTCTATCTATCTTTCGCCAACTGTTATTAACTCAAAACGAGGTAGCAAATGCCTAACATTCTCAGTGTCTTATTCCTCATTTTGTACCTTCTATGATTGTCTACACAATTAATTCATATAGTTCGTAACTGGAGTTTTCCAGTGTGACCTATTGTCCTAATTCACTTTGAAGAGATCAGCGAAGCCGTAGATTCCGCTGTGATTGTATTTGATAAAACAGAAACGAAACGTACTGTATAAAGTATAATACAGATAATAGGAAATGATTCAGAGGTCGTACAAATACACAAGCATTGAATTTTATAAAACCGCTTTCGATAAAGGCTTTGGTTGCTGCTCCTTGGCTTCCTCCCGGCTCCTGGGTCTTGGCCCTTCAGTCCGCCCATCTGTGGATGGGTACCATTGTCTGATAATCAAAATTATAGCGTAGGGCCAGCACCTTCATCCCCAGATGCGTGCTGAAAAATTGAAAGGCTTTCTACTTCTAGTGCCGACCCCTCTAAAGTGGTATATATATATATATATATATATATATATATATATATATATATATATATATATATATATATATATATATATATATATATATATATATATATATATATATATATATATATATATATATATATATATGGAAGATCATATCCACACTCATTTACGTGCATGACATGTAGTAGAGGGAACATAGGCGGGCACGTATTTTATGTACGTACATGTAAGGGAGGGTAGAGGGTAGGGCGTCGACATAGGTCGTGCATGCGCGCCCGCATGCCCGCGAAAAAAAGAGAGAACCATTAAAGTCATGTACTTGAATGATTTATAATGCCCTATGTGTTCAGCTGGAACTGGGTACTTTATGGGGGCTAGTCCAGTGCCCAATTATTTTCACCTTGGGTGGGAGGGTGGAGGGGGAAGGGGCCTGTTGTACCCAATTGTGTTTTATGTTTTGGGAGGGGGCCGGGTAGGGGCCTCTCCTCTCCCTCCCCCTCCCCCTCCCCCTCCCCCTCCCTTCCATGCTCAGTCGGTGCCTTATGAGCGGGAAGATTTACTTTGTTATTTATGAAGTTTTTATTATTTATCTCCGCTATTTATGTTCCCTTATGTTTATCTCATAATATGACTGGTCTGGTTTTTTGGTCCTTATTTAATTTCTTACCATATTTTCTTCATCAGTTATCTGTTTTAATTTTGTTTTTCTTAGTTCTTGTACAACTTGAGTATTTTTCTTTGTGTAAGAATTATGTATTCGTGATATATATATTGCATTGCATTGCTTATTGAGATGTGTATCATTGCGTTACACTGCGTTGTCTACAATATATCGTTATGTTTTTTAATTCCTTCGGTTTCTCGTAATGTTTTTTCAGTATACAGATATATATATATATATATATATATATATATATATATATATATATATATATATATATATATATATACAGATATTACACTATATTATACTATTTAGATAAGTGTGCATAAAGTTGTTGATAAATCAGAAAATACGTAAAAATAAGTAGTCTAATGCTATGTACTTGTTTACACGCATCGCTGTTGTCCACTGTGCTATGCTAGGAATGTTATTATTTTTCTAGTATAAATATATAAAGTTACTAATTTGTGTATTTTAGCCTTATGGGCTATTGTTGATGTGGCTTCAGTTTAAGACGATCTGTTAATAATTCCAGTTCAGATTCAAAAGATTTATTGCTGTTAATAATTTATTTGCCTCCGTGTAAGTACCGTATTTATTTTTTTCTTAATTGATCTGCTTTCGTAAGTATAGCCTCCAAGGCCTGTTTAATAGTGGGGATAGTAACAATTTGCACTTGTACTTTGATAAGATCACTGCAAAATACATTTCCTTTCCCGGCATCGTTTCATTGAGACGAATCTGAGAGATCGTAAATAGAAAAAAATTGACTGACCCAGTCGCTTGCAGGATTCAGTGAATACACAGCGTAGCAAGAGATGGCTTCACTCACTCGTACTGCCGTACTTGGATTCGAATTCCACCGGGGAGGTAGACCTTCTTCGCTGATTTCTTAATTGGGAGTGAGGGAATTCATTCATTGGACAGCATATCCAAAAAGTATCGGGAGCTATTACGAAGTTACAATTATTCAGTTATTTTCTTCATGAATAGTATACTGTAGACTTCACCGTTCCTGTATATCATGTAAAGAAAACATTGAACTTGCGTTTTATCAGTAAATTTGAGATAACAATTCACTTGTTAAAACTGCACAAATATTCTAGTGTATGAAGAATCGTTAGCTGGCGTGTCTGGCCGAGGAAAGCAAAATGCAGAAAAAAATATGCTTGATGAGGTTCCCTGTTGCGAACTTGCTCAAGCCACATTCTGCTGATACGATAAAAATGCAGAATTTATACAGACAGATATGTACAAGGGCATGCACACACAAAGATTATATATATATATATATATATATATATATATATATATATATATATATATATATATATATATGTGTGTGTATATATATATATATATATATATATATACATATATATATATATACATATATATATATATATATATATATATATATATATATATATATATATATATATATATTACACATACACACACACATATATATATATATATATATATATATATATATTAGATATACATAAATATATTTTGTAGCATTTGCTATTATTATTATTATTATTATCATGATCATTACTTGGTCGTTATTATTGCGCATTCTGTCCTTTGTCCGTTCCCACTTGCCCTTCTCTCCCATATCCCATCCCCCTCTTTCCTTTTACTTCCTCCCTTCTGCCTATCTCCCCTTTCTTAAGAACTGCCATTTCCTTTTGCCATATCCGCTTTTCTCTCGCCTTCCGTCTCCTTTATGCTCTCTCTCTCTCTCTCTCTCTCTCTCTCTCTCTCTCTCTCTCTCTCTCTCTCAAGTTGTTTTGATTATATTTGATTTCTGCATATTCGGTGATATATACTTCATGAGAAGATATTGTAATTTCAGATTAATTATTAATCAGTAAATTATTCCTTGTCTCGCTTCTTTATTTCGTCCCTGCTTCTAAACTGAATTAATGAATGAAATAGAATGTAACATAACTACAAAGAGAAAATTGTGAACAGAAAATCTCTCAGTCAAAAGATTACTGAAATCTTAAGATAAAAGGAGGGATGGAACATACGGCGTGCACAGTATTAGTAAGAACACGGCAGATTAAAAAGAGGAAGAGGTGATAAGTTGAATTAGAGAGAATAGGATGTTCTCAGATGAGAGAACATGAATATTGGAGTTGGAACATATGAAAGGATGCGAATAGGAACGATAATGAGCATTAAGATTCCAATAGATGATTAAAGAAAGCTGTCAATTTGGAAAAGGATGCGCAAAATAGGCAACATGATGATGTAAATGCAAAGCAGGGGCAAAATGGTGAGGCACAATGTGTCAGCGAAGGAAAATGTTGGGGTACAATGCAAATGGAGGCAAACTGTTGAGGTGCATGACATGACAGATGAAGAATGTTGTGGCGCAATGTGTTTTAGAGGTGAAATGTCCAAGTACAATTCATGGTAGGTAAGGAACATTTGGGTACCATGTATAACTGGTGTTTAATTAAAATGCCCAGGAACTCTACATGGTAGAGGAAGACTAATAAAGTACGCAGGATAGAAGAGGCCTGATAGAATACACATGATGGAGGGAAAGTCATAGAGGACACGTGATTGATGCAGAACACTTAAGAATGCCGGGTGATGATGAAAGAATGCCGAGGGGCTTCGCAAGACAGGCACAGAATGTCTAGGGGTATCAAGTGATAGAGAAAGGGTATATAGTGATGACGCCAGGAAAAAGAAGAATGTACTGGAAGCAGGTTTTTGAGCCAGGAAGAATGCCTGTGAATGATGCAAGATAGGAGGACACGTGGTATGAGAAGAATGTGGAGGCTGCTGCGTTCTTCCTTAATTCTTGCTTCTCCCTAATCCTCGTTTTATGCGTCCTTAGAAGGAAGAACACAAAAGCAGGAAAACTCCGAAGAGGATGAGGGAAGAATATAGAGGAAATCACGAAAAACAGAATATGTATGGGAATTTCTCATTTCTTTTTCTGTGCATCTGTGGGTAACAGGAATAGAGAGAAAGGAAGAAGGAAGATTTGAAATGGGAAGATCTGTTTTTCCTCCTAGGAGCTCTTGAAAGAGCGAACATAAGACATTGAAAGTCGTGAATAGAATTCAGGAATGGAAGATACAGAAGGATCGTAATATGTTTCGCATTCATCGCTTTTTCTTCCTTCCTTAACACGTCTGTGGCCCACAGGTGCCAGAGAACGAGTAGGAAGAGAAGGAGGCAGGAAAACGCGTAGTATCATTCACAGGAGAAGAAGGAAGATGGGATTTAGTTGGATCTTTCTTTGTCTCTCAATTTTCCTTTCTTCCTTCTTTCTCGACGCGTCTCTGGATCACAGGCGATAGTGCAGAAGCAGGAAGAATAGCAATGGGAAGAAAAGGAGGAAGAGCCTGAGGAGGAGGAGGAGGAGGAGTAGTAGCAGCAGCTAAGGAGGACCATTTAAGCTCAGGATCACGAACGGCTCCCTACCACGGCGGTATTCTCACCAGTGGCACGTTATTGCCTCCGGGGCGATGATGGCGCGGGTGGTGATTTCCTACGGCGGGGAGGGACCCCCTCCCCCAACCGCCCCCCCCCCTTCCTTTCCACCCCCCTCCCCCGAGTACACAGTGGTGGTGGTGGTGGTAGTAGTGATTGAGGAAGGGGTGGGGGGGGAGCGGGGGGGAAGAAAGGCAGCGGCATAAAATGCATTCTGCTGTTTGTTGTTGCTTTTGTGTCGACGACATTTTATTATTGTTTGTTGTTGTTGTTTTTTTGATGTTGATGTTGTTTCATGATGACTCTTCGTTACTGCTTTGTTTTGTGTTCGTGCAAATAAATTTTGTTGTTGTTCTTATTATTTTGGGAAGACAGTTTCATTCTTTTTGTTTGGTTTTAGGAATTTTTTCTATGAAGGTTTCCTTCCTGCCACTATTGTATTTAAAAAAAGAATATATAACGCTCCCGTTTCTATTCACTTTTATTTTTTTTTTTCTAAAAGTTTCTATTTTTCCTTCATTATGTCTAAGTTCCGTCTTTGGTTTGTTTCTGTTTTGTACTCGTGATCACATTTCTTTAGTAACATAAACGATGGCCCTTTAGGGATGATTTTCTTCCTGTAGCTATTGTTTTTATGCAGCAATATTTACAGTTTCCCTTCTGTTGTTTGCACTTGCTTTTATTTACAACTTGTTATTGCTTCAATTCAGCATTATTTACGGTGTCTCTTTTATTTGCTTTTGATTTTTTCGAAAAGTTATTATTTCTTGTATTCGGCGACTTTTACGGGTCGCCTTCGCTGTTGTTCGTTCCCACTGACCATTTCATTCTCGCCATTACGGATTTTTTGGGGTGGGACGCCACTCAATTTTGTAGCTCATGGAGTGTTTTGAGCATTATTTAGTTTAATATATCTGATATTGTGTTGAAATTTCATATTGCCTTTATTTCTTTGCTTACCTGTTGTGTATATCGTTACTGGCATAAGTATCTCTACCCAAAAATAAATAATACTTGAGTGTATTTATGTGTACAGAGTAATATATATATATATATATATATATATATATATATATATATATATATATATATATATATATATATATCACGATACAATTTTCCCAGTAGAGGGTCTCTGCAAGTATTTTGAGGATTGGGCAGTTAGCCCTATGCCTATTTATTCCTTGGTTGCGAACTACCACTGTCGGACAACTGCAATAATTCAACTGTACACAAACACACACCCATTATATATATGTATATATATATACACAGTATACATAATGTATATTTGAATATATTTGTGTATGCATAAAAATACACAAGTAAATCAATTGTATATATGTATGTGTGTATGTGTATAGAAACAAACTTTTGACGATCAGATATTTTCTCGAAAGCAGCAACACCCCTGTCGAACTGGCCTTTAAGTCAAAAACATATCAACATCTCAAACACAGAAATATATCACGTTGGAAAGTAATAGGTCTCTCTCTCTCTCTCTCTCTCTCTCTCTCTCTCTCTCTCTCTCTCTCTCTCCACCCACAGAGTTACACACCTACCGGTCTCTCCCATCGGAGGGAGGGCCTTGCCCTTCGGGTTAACAGATGCTTATGATCCACGGCTGGAGGTAAATCTAGGGCGGCCTTACTTTTGTCCCTTAGCAGCTGCCACTGCTGCTGCTGCTGCAGGGGCAGCCTTTTGCAAGTTGGAACGCCCGGCTGCCTGCTCTGGGCTAAGTTGCAGGAAGAAGAATAAGAGGAAATATTGGTCAGAGAGAGAGAGAGAGAGAGAGAGAGAGAGAGAGAGAGAGAGAGATGGAGATGGATAGAAAGAGAGAGAAGCATTTTAAAGCAAGTGATAGAATGAGTGAGTGAAGAATTTAAAGATAGACTATTAGTGTAAGAGGGAGCGAGAGAGAGAATTTTTAAGCAAGAAAGAGAGATTGAAAGAAATACTGCTCAAGTGACAGTGAGAGATGGGGTGGATGGAAACTATCAGAGAGAGAGAGAGAGAGAGAGAGAGAGAGAGAGAGAGAGAGAGAGAAGAGAGAGAGAGAAAAGCAAGGATATCTTATTATTTTTCTTAGTTTTACTCCTTGCTTATACTCGTATAGCCTCTCTCCCTCTCTCTCTCTCTGATAGTTTCCATCTCACTATCACTTGAAAAGTATTTCTTTCAATCTCTCTTTCTTGCTTGAAAATTCTCTTTCTCGCTCTTTCTTACACTAATTAATTATAACAACTTTGTATTCTTGATGCTTTTCTATCATAATCGTTAAGCAATTTTCGTGGTATTTTGTTACATATTTACTCATTCCTTTTAGTGAATGAAATCTTATTTTATCGTTACAGATACGATATAAACGGTTGGATATTTCCAATAAACGTTCCAGAATAGATATGGGCCGTTTCATGTCATCACTGAAACCGAACAAACGTTTAGTATAGTATCGATGTGGCTCTGCTAAATCTTTCGTATTTTCATTTTGTCAGATATACTGCACAAATGTTTGGTCCTATTTGTTAAACACCTT
Source organism: Macrobrachium rosenbergii (assembly GCF_040412425.1). Lineage (NCBI taxonomy): Eukaryota > Metazoa > Arthropoda > Malacostraca > Decapoda > Palaemonidae > Macrobrachium > Macrobrachium rosenbergii. The sequence continues at coordinate 26,473,808 of NC_089766.1, read as the reverse complement.
TCAATACAATAATAATTACTTATTCGTAAGTGGCGTTTCACACGAGTGAAAAATTTATTCACATGCACTGTAATAAAAAAAAAAACACTCGTAAGATCGTCGTCTTTAGAAAGGTTCAGCTTAAACGCTCGCTCACTGAAAACCACCGAAAAGAGTATTGACAGAACGTGGTAGGACTTCAGAGCAAATTCTACGTTCGTCGAAATAGCATTTGTTAAGACAGCGACAGACGAATTAATTGAATGTATTCTAGCTGTAGACTAACCCTGCTCTATGACGATCATGAGCTCATGAATACCAACAAACACAGGAAACCTTATAATTCGTTCTTCTCCCTGTGTTGTTCTCTGTATTATCTATAATACTTTTAAAAGCAGACCGTTTACATAGTATAGTTTATAGAAAATATGTATAAAAATACAGGAAGTGAAAGATTTTGAATCTTTCCAGTGTCCCAAACACCTCATTCCTAACGAGAAAGGCATTGAAGGTCCCATCTATTTAGTGACTTACAGGGTCGATAGACCTACTTGTCTGTTAATTAGATGATCTCAGATTCTTTTATTTGGAATTGAAACCGGACTTATTGCATTTCTGGATGAGCACATCATGGAGATCAGAGCGAAGAAAAAGGTAGATTATCTAAAGACAGTTACGTTAGATGAAGTTGGGTAAGGTAAAATTAATGCGGTGGATATGCTGCCAGGTCTGCTCATATATTATCTCATGCATTGGCTTCCTGCCTTACTTTGTGTTCACATTAGTTTAAATCCCCAAGTCTTTTGAGAAATACTTAGTACAGACAGACACACGCAGCGGAAATACTGTTTGTATGTGAGATGTACCTTTAAAACCGTAAAGGCTGTTTCACAGACAACATCAACTTTCCCCATATTTCCTGGAATGGAAGACTGGGAGCCCTGGAGAGAATTTTGGAAGGAGTCATATTGAAAGACCAATAACGCTGACGTGCTTATGACGTCTCGACGACCCTTCGGAGTGTTAGAAAGTAGATAAAAGAGAGGATAAAAGAAAAAAAACAAGTAGTCGCTATAATAAAATATTTCCTTAAGTGTTGGCTATTTTCAGGGGTATTTCTTTTTGGCCTCCGAGTTAACCAAGAAAAGGATATACCCCGGAGAGAATGGAAGGGAGATCAAACCAGACGGGATTAGGTGCAGCCACACAGTCGATGAACTCATGATTTCCAGAGAGAGAGAGAGAGAGAGAGAGAGAGAGAGAGAGAGAGAATTAAAAATCAACATACATTCTGCTTTATGGCCTTTGAAGGGGAGATGGCCGACGTCGATCACTGGGTTGAAGACGTGTCGGAAGAAAGTTGCATTTCTTGCGGCAGTTACAAAGCAAAGATCTCATTTTCTTTTCTTTCTAAAAGTGAGAGGTGTTGGACGTTAAGGCTGCAGGGGGTGGGGAAGGGGTGAGAGTCATTTCTCTGTTGTTTGTACTGCCTGTTTGGACCACGCCCCCGCCTCTTTCGCTCGCTCGCTCGCTCGCTCTTTCGCTCTCCAATAAGATATTGCTTATATATTGTTTTGTGTTTATTATTTGTGGTTAATGGGGTTACCTTCTCTCACGCACTTCTGCGGCTAATATTATCCGAAAAGATATTCTTCCAGAGGAGTTCTGGAAAAAAGGAAATGGCCTCGAATTTTGGGGGTACAATAGGGAGGCGGGGCTCTGGGAACATTCGTTTAAGGAAAGAATCACGAATGTTGATTGAAAACGGTTTTTCCTTTAGTTTTCTTCTACTGTATAATATCCTGCACCTTTCTTTTGAGGGCTGCAGGTTCGATGTTTGTTACAGTATGCTCAATGATAAATACCTCGCCCCCTCTCTCTCTCTCTCTCTCTCTCTCTCTCTCTCTCTCTCTCTCTCTCTCTCTCTCTCTCTCTCTCTCTCTCTCAAACGTATTGTGATGGTATCTGGAATGTTTGTTTTACATTTCTGTAGTTGTATACATATGTGTGATATATACTGTAATATATATATACAGTATATATATATATATATATATACATATATACACACACACACACACACACACACACATATATATATATATATATATATATATATATATATATATATATATATATATATATATATATATATATATATATATATATATATGGATGTATGTCGTATAAAGGTGCGTCAGTGTCCATGTTAATAAACAAAATTATTACTGGAAAACTTCTAATCATTATTGAAAGTCAAATATTTTACTTTCCACCCTCAATGCGAATTAGATAATAAAATGGCCTTACTGCGAGGTACTGCGCCAAAGTAGAAAGTAGATGGCTGCATAACCTGAACCTAACAAGAAATAAATACGTCCAGAGGAATTCCAAGCGTCTCTCTTTGGGCGAAGCTTCTGAATCTAGCTCTGCCCTCTGCTTTGGTTGCTGGTCTGAAACAAGAATCGTTAAGTGATTGTAAACTGTTTAGCGGCACAACTGCTAGGATCGTTGACATCGAGAAACGCGAATGCATCATTTTACTTTACATTTTTTTATACTCTTAAGATATTTTATAGTCTCTTAATAAGATACTAGTGCAAACATGTCATATTTGCGCAAGTCAGTACATAACATGAGACTTTAAGGGTTATGCTTTTATGTAAAGTATGTTTGCGTGGTTGCATTAGTATTTAGTGCGCGGGTTTAGTCTATCCACGCTCTGTGAAGAGGGCATGTTTGCATGGCTTTAAACCGTTGGAATTTTCTCGGTTGTGTTCAGTAGCCACAGTGGCACCTTGACTTCTCCACTTCTCACGCGTTTTGGAGAAACTTAGCGCTGCAGCCCTTGAATCCGAACGGGAAGTAAATGGAGAAGTTATTCTTCCCTGGTGGGATTCGAACCCACTCACGGTAGAAAGAGCGGAGTTGACGGGAACAAGCCATGCTTTGCTTGACCAGAATGTGTTGATGTGATTATGTTGTTGTTGGTCATAATATGCTCACATATGGACATCTTGCCATAAAAACATCTGTCGTGACAAGTCTGGCATCTTGCCGCCGATGTGGTAAAGTCGGGGAGGGGGTGGGAGGGAGGTCTTGCTCTCTTTCAACTAACTAAGAGGAAAACGGAACAAGATTATGGCGAAGGGCCGGTGATAGATAAAAAAACATCAACTCTGGACGAACCAAGACGGGTAAATGAAGCTTTTTATCACAAGAAGAGAAAACTCATGGATTGTGGGACCACAGAGAGAAGTAAAAACTTCTAGAGTTGAAAGGTAATAGTAATGGTATTAATAATAATATTAGGTAACAGATTTAATCTTTTATTGTATGTAAACAAGCAAAAATATAAGAAAACAGCTTACTATTGAGACTGACAGGCGATGAGAGTGATTGTGCGATTAGAAAGCACTAAAATGATTAAAATCATCGTCTCCGGAAGGAGGAATTTTCATAAAAAATCACAGTGAAAGTCGACACCAGTCGTCTTGAAGGGTGAGGCCTGTATGAGCGATGTATGGCGGATCCTCTGATCTAATGGAAAGAAATGTCTCCGAGAGCTTCTGGGACGGCGACGTCATTAATGCCTGAGTCGAGCGGGACAGCCACATTATGAACTTCCTAAGTACAACCATTTACGCCTTCGAATTGTCTAATAGGCCTATGACCATTCCGGTACCAGGAGTATATTATATGGAGTTGTACAAGAGGTTCCAGGAGGGGAGTTGCATGGAGGGGGGGGAATTGTTGGGAGGAGGAGGTGGTGCGGGAAGAAGGGATTTTGTGGCGGGAGGGAATAGGGACACGGCGGGTCTCGGAGATCGTAAAGGACATCTGTCCAGAGGCAACTTCGTCGCCATTCTTGCTACTAACTGCCCAACTGGTGGTGTTCGTCCCTGCAGATGGCGGAAGGAGAGGACGCTGGGGGTTTGGGCGAGTGAGGGGATGGGGGGGCGGTGTATGGGGATTCGGGGTCTTGAAGAGGGGATATTGCAAGGCTCTGATGGGAGCAGAAAGAAGGAAGGAAGAAATCAGAAAGAGAAGAGGGGTTGTGATGGAGGAATTCTACAGTAGATGATATCGCGCCTTCGCTTTCGGTTTTAGCACACGATGATATCCAGTCGGATTGCGAGGTGAGGCTGTACGATGATTCGGCTTTTTTTTTCTTGAGGAGTCTGCGGGTTTTGTCAAGAAACAGTGTTTGGCTCTTGTAATGCTCATAATATGACTTTTTCGCTGACAAGACTTTGAATATACGATGGAAACCTTGATTTTCTTATGCACGCACACACAAGCACAACTCCTACAAATACTGCATATCTAAACACATACATACTGTTTATATTTATATGTGTGTGTGTGTGCGTGTGCGAACGTGTGCCTGTATGTAAATGAATGCACTGAGTGTTAAGCACGTTATAAAACAAATTTCCAATTATTCACGATGGCGTCTATCAGAAATGGGCCGAAGTTGTTTTCTCCCTTCTTGGATTGCTCTTGGGTTAGGCAGGATTGGTAACCTCTCTTATATGGGTACTTCTGTGTATATAGCATTAACGTAAATGTATGAATATATTTGCTTCTCTTTATACGTACATCAGTACTAGTATTGCACAGTGATGAATAATGCAACAATATGTCTTTCCACGTAAACCAAACGATTTATTTCATTTTTGGATCTCTCTCTCTCTCTCTCTCTCTCTCTCTCTCTCTCTCTCTCCCTTGGCCAAGCCCTGAGAGAAAGAATAAACACTAGGCTCTAAAAGAATTTGATTAGTTTAACCCTCATTCAGAATAATTGGCCTTTCCAGCCCTCCTTTATGGAAGCATACGATTTCTAGGCTTTTTTGTTCTGTCACTTTTGCAGCACACCTGTCTCTCCTAGCCCCCATCTCTCTCTCTCTCTCTCTCTCTCTCTCTCTCTCTCATTCATTCATTCATTTGCCCTTACCCCCTTTATCCGTTCCGCTCCCTTCCGTATCCTCGTCATCTTTTGGAACCGGGGGGGGGGGGGGCAGAAGGGCTGGGATGGCGGCTTATTCCTTTTATTCCCTTTGGCTTCAAAAGTCAAGATTCCCTGAGAGCAGTTTGTCAGCTCAGAGCTTAAATAGTCTTTTGTTATACGCTTGGAGATAAAATTCAAAACTTTCTTCGGGCTCCACTGATAATGAATCAAAGGAAGAGGCCGCTCCCTCCCCCGCCCTTAATGCCCCACCCCCTTGCCTCAATTACTGCAATCCCCATCTCCTCTCCATTCCCCACCCCACCCCCAGCCACTTCTAAGGAGTCACACAAATTTATTTTCTAATTCATCCCCTCTCCCGGTTGGGTTCCCTTTCCCCCCCTTGGTTCCCCAACCCTGGGTTCTCCTCCCTCCCTTTGCCCATTAAATAAAGTCTTTTAAAAATTCTCTCTCTCTCTCTCTCTCTCTCTCTCTCATTTCGAGTTAGCATGATTTTGGATTCATACAAACATAACAGTACTCAGGTATTGAAGCGATTATTATTATTACTTAAGCTAAAACATTCCCTTCATATTATTTCCCAAATTGACAAATATACATAAAAATGGCGATTTTATTACGTAGTTTGTTTTTACAATCGTTTCCTCCGATCGGGTCAGTGGCCTTCTACGACCGTGGGATGTCTGACGTACGATAATTCCAGAGAGAGAGAGAGAGAGAGAGAGAGAGAGAGAGAGAGAGAGAGAGAGAGAGAGAGAGAGACTCCCATCATTTCATGGTCATATATGTCTGTCTGTTAAGTTTGGGATCGATGCTTAGATAAGAAAAAATGACTTCCCGTTTTATAAAGTTGTTTGATTTGTTGAAACTGGTGGAATGTTTTCAAAATATTTTCATAAATCAATGAATAATAATAATGATATTAATAATGCTAAAGATGTTTTCATATATTTCGTGCATTTGCTTTCGTTAGCCAAGCAATATTATTTTCAATTGTGCAGGAAGTCAGTAACGCAATCACTCTGGTAGCACGGTGGCATGGCGTCTGCCTAAAACTGGACGACCCCTGTTCAGTTCTCGAACCGGACGAAAACGGATGGATGGGCGCGTTCCCTAAAATCCAGTATGCCTATTTGACTTCAGTAGTAACGAAGGAACCCATTTGTTAGTAGACTGGTGTGGGTTGCAGTAGGGCGGCGAGCGGAATAGAGAAAACGTTAGCACTAAGGGCGAGTATTCATTGCTCCGACAAAAATGTGTATCATCAAAACGGGAGCGCCTTTGCCTGAGACCATTCGTAAGACTCTCTTTCTGTAATGGTAGGGCCCCTTGCCCATATAATCCCGTAACAAAGGCATTTTAATGTACTGGTTAACAGACACCACTAAGACTGTCTGCCAGTTTATTATAAAATATAATTTTACATTGTCTTACATCTCTCTCTCTCTCTCTCTCTCTCTCTCTCTCTCTCTCTCTCTCTCTCTCTCTCTCTCTCTGTCCTGTCCCTTGACAGCTTAAGTGAGCAGATTTATTAAAAGCTGTGGGTATTAGTTCCGGAAATCGAATAAGGAAAGCTCTTTTAGGAATTGGCCGGAGGAATCCTCCATTACAGCGATAGGTTATTCTTTTAGGTTAAACATAATGTGGTGGGGGAGGGGGGGGAAGGTCACGTTATAGGACGCGCCGTCCAGAGAGTTTAAATATTACCTCTGACTATTAGTAAGAGAGAGAGAGAGAGAGAGAGAGAGAGAGAGAGAGAGAGAGAGAGAGAGAGAGAGAGGGAGAGAGTAAGCTAAAATTAGGGATAATTTATTGTTTTCTTATAGAGCATTCTGTTCAGTCTTATTACGAAGAACAGTGTGTATGTGTGTGTGTGTGAGAGAGAGAGAGAGAGAGAGAGAGAGAGAGAGAGAGAGAGAGAGAGAGAGAGAGAAGTCCTGGCTAAACATAGTGATGTGTATTATGGTTTCTGTAAATATAGTGTACTTTTAAATATAAAAGGAGATCGAGAGAGAGGGAATCCTATTCTGACCTACTAAGAATATATTCCACAAAGAATCGCATATTATTCTAGTGATAGAAAAAGGATCATAGTACTTAAGCTATTTTATGTTAAAATAATTAAAAAAACCCACTTTCATTTTCATTTTCATTTTCATGGAAAACCTCAGAGCTTCCTGAGGTTTTTCCTTTATTTTATGGTCAGTATGTATTCTAATGTATATATATATATATATATATATATATATATATATATATATATATATATATATATACACACATATATATATTGCATATCTTCTTTGCCTGTTTGAAAAAAATATAAATTCACTGTATATAAGAATTAAGAAAAATATATTGGATTGCCATAGTTCTTTTTCGTGTGTTCGATTCAGTCGAAGGTCAGTCGCTTTAAAATGAAAATAAAGAGAGAGAGAGAGAGAGAGAGAGAGAGAGAGAGAGAGAGAGAGAGAGAGAGAGAGAGAGAGAGATCCGGAAGGATTGCCTGCCCATTCCAGCCGTTCACTGTTGGCCCCAAAGCCAGGTCAATATTGCTATAAAATTTGACCTCTTTTCTTTTTTCTTCTCTTTCTCTCTTTCCATCTGACCATTTTACGGGGTCGATATCCAAGCCCCATAGTTCTCTTACGGGCCATTGGCTGACTGTGGGTTTAAATTGGGGTGCGGAAGATACC